>NC_133618.1:403536955-403781955 GCF_048593235.1 Sminthopsis crassicaudata | reverse complement strand
TTGTGTCCAAAGGAGAACTAGAGACCATTATTGATCACAAAATAGAAAATTTTGATTACACCAAATTAAAAAGTTTCTGCACAAACAAAACTAATGCAAACAAGATTAGAAGGGAAATAACAAATTGGGAAAACATATTTACAGTTAAAGGTTCTGATAAAGGCCTCATCTCCAAAATATACAGAGAATTGACTTTAATTTGTAAGAAATCAAGCCATTCTCCAATTGATAAATGGTCAAAAGATATGAACAGACAATTTTCAGATGATGAAATTAAAACTATTTCCACTCATATGAAAGAGTATTCCAAATCACTATTGATCAGAGAAATGCAAATTAAGACAACTCTGAGATACCACTATACACCTGTCAGATTGGCTAAAATGACAGGAACAAATAACGATGAATGTTGGAGGGGCTGTGGGAAAACTGGGACACTGATGCATTGTTGGTGGAGTTGTGAAAGAATCCAACTATTATGGAGAACAATCTGGAATTATGCCCAAAAAGTTATCAAAATGTGCATACCCTTTGACCCAGCAGTGCTACTACTGGGCTTATATCCCAAAGAAATACTAAAGAGCGGAAAGAGACCTGTATGTGCCAAAATGTTTGTGGCAGCTCTTTTCATAGTGGCTAGAAGCTGGAAGATGAATGGATGTCCATCAGTTGGAGAATGGCTGAATAAATTATGGTATATGAATGTTATGGAATATTATTGCTCTGTAAGAAATGACCAACAGGAGAAATACAGAGAGACCTGGAGAGACTTACATCAACTGATGCTGAGTGAAACGAGCAGAACTAGGGGATCATTATACACTTGATACTGTATGATACTGTATGAGGATGTATTCTGATGGAAGTGGATATCTTCAACATAGAGAAGAGCTAATCGAATTCCAATTGATCAATGATGGACAGAATCAGCTACACCCAGAGAAGGAACACTGGGAAATGAGTGTAAACTGTTAGCATTTTTTTTTTGTTTTTCTTCCCAGATTATTTTTATCTTCCGAATACAATTCTTCCTTTGCAACAACAATAAAAACAAAATTCGGTTCTGCACATATATATTGTACCTAGGATATACTATAAGATATTTAATATGTATGGGAATGCCTGCCATCTAGGGGAGGGGGTGGAGGGAAGGAGGAGAAAAATTCAGAACAGAAGGGAGTACAAGGGATAATGTTGTAAAAAAAAAAAAAAAAAAAAAATTACCTATGCATATGTACAGTCAAAAAAAGTTATAATTATAAAAATTAATTAAAAAAACACTATATAGGGTCTCACAAATGAATGTGAGTCACAAAATTAGGATTTATTATCAATAAATGTTTGATCTGTATACCTATTTTATATACCTACATACCTGAGGTCACCTGAAAATTTCTCTAGTGAAAAAGTATTGAAAGTAGAAAAAGTTTAAGAAGCCATGAACTAAGAAGGCAGTAACCGAGAGCTAAAACCCTAAAACCCAAATAGGTTTTTGGGTTCTATTCTCTTCAACACCCTCCTTATCCCATTACTCCCATTGTAACTGCAATTCAAAATTTTCCTTCAATACACAACAAATTCCCATTTATATAGAATGAGGAAGGGTATAATGAAGAGTACAATAAGGAGATAGTAATAGTGATGCCAAAAAAGAAGAAAAGAAAGAAAAGATAGCAGTGAAATAGAAGACATCAGAAAGAAGTTTAGAAGGGGACTCAAGGCAATGATGGTTCTACAGTGTTAAAGCTAATAAATATTTCAAAAAGCAAACCATTTCAACTGCAGTTCAGTTTCATAAACAATCCTCTTTTCTGTTTGTTTATTATGCATTATGTGAAGAATGGATCTTATTTTTATAAATTTGACTCAATTTCATACCCAATATATGTTTGAGAAATGAGACCTTTTTCAGAGAAACTTGTTGTAAAACTTTTTTATATTATTTCATTGACAATGGAACCTTTTAGTAAAATGTACTTTTCCAGAGTAATAGTCATTAAGAACTTAGCACATTACAGGTACTAAGGGCTATGTGCAAAGAAAAACAAAATAATGTTTTCAAGGAACCTAGAGTCTGTTTTAAGAAAGAATGATAGGTTTGGAATCAGATGATCTGGATTCAAATCCTAGCTCTACCATCTTATAATATGATCTGGGATAAATTCTTTGGCTTAATTTTTTTCATCTACAAAATGAAGAGATTAGACTAAAATTTTTCAAAGAGTAGTTTATGGATCCCTGAGAATTACTGACTTCATTTCAGAATTCTCAAGATAAAGACTATTTTTATTTTAGTACTGAGATGTTATTTATCTATTAAGATCATTCTCCCTTCTCCAATTATATGTCTGTGTTAGCCAGATTTCCTTCATATACTTTAAACAAAATAATATATCACAACAGATTGAATGCAGAAACAAATGTGAAAACCCAGTTGTTTTCTATTAAACCAACCATTTAAAAGTTTAACAAAATATGTGTCATTCTTCTCATGAATTTTTTTTGTTTTTTAAAAAAATTATTATTTTCATCAAAATATGTTTTTTCTACAAGCAGGTAGTGAGCTTATTATTTTAAATGAATTAATAAAGATTTTAATTTAATAAATATTTAACTTGTATCTGTTTTAATTTCTAATCATAAAAATCAATACATTTGATACATGTAAACAAAAGCCGTTTGAATCCTCAGTAATTTTTAAGAGTCTAAGATTTCCTAAGACCAAAAATCTTGAGAATCATTGGACTGGATGAGATTTAGCATCTCTTCCAGGTCTAAATCCATAATCCTATAATGTATAGCTAGATGGTATCCCGAAGATAATGTAGAAGATTTAAAGTTAGAAAGATCTTAATGTCAATCCTACCTCTGACACTTAATAACTGGGTGACCCTGATCAAGTTATTTAATTCTCTCTGCCTCAATTTCTTCAACAGTAAAATGGGGATTGAGGAAGTTAAATAGATAGAGCCGAGTTCAAATCTGGTCTTAGACATTTACTACATGTGTGACTCTAGGCACGTCATTTATTTCTGTTTGCCTCCATTTCCTTATCTATAAAACAAACTGGAGAAAGAAATGGCAAACCACTCCACTGTGTTGGCCAAAAAAAAAAACCCAATATGGTCACAACAATCAAACATAATTGAAAACAACTGAATGACAATGTTAAAAAAAATGAGGATAGTAATAGCACCTACTTCCCGGGGTAGCTGTGAGGACCAAATGAGATAACTGTAAAATGCTTAGTACAATACCTGGCCCATAGTAAGTGCTATATAGAAGCTAGCTATTATTATTTATCATTACTTTGTCTTTCCCACCAGGGTGAGAATTTGTGCCTCCTGTGTCTCCTCCTGTACACTGAGGTGATTCCTCATCCACTTGTCCTATGGCCTTTACACACTTTTCTGAGAGACATCCTGGGTCTCACTACCCATCAGAGAGTCATCCAACATGAAGTAATAAACCTTCTCAAAGTCGTAGATGATGTCTAGTTCACACACACTGGCACCTGCTGCCAAAATATTTGTCTAGGAGCTCCACGTATCGATGGATCATTTCCAATGTGATGAGCTCATTGTCTTGGCTCTCAATAGCACAGCAGAAGTAGAGACTGGCATGTCTCTTATAGACAACTTGAAGGTCTGCCTGCTCCAGGAAGCTTGCACATCTTGGGCTTTCTGGCCAGGACAACCTGCATAAGTTCTCAAGCCATCTTTTCCCACTCCTTGTCTGAGCTGGCCAGGTGCCATTTTTGCAGCTGTAGCTTGCCAGCAACTGATGAACCACCGCAGCTTCAGCCTCCACAGATCTCTTCCTCTTCACTTTACAAATGAAGAAACAGAGCTCCAGAGGGGAGATGACTCACTAATTTATACCACAACTCGGTGCCAGAGCTGAGACTGGCACGGGCATTCTGTGACTCTCAGGACTCTCTCTTCCACAAGCTAACAAACATCCTGAGGCCACGAAGGTGATACATTCTTCACTATCCTACTTACTTTAGTTCAAGGTGCCATGTCCTTCTTTTCTTCAAAAGAAAATGAAAGCAACATGGCAAAGAAAGAACTAAGAGTAGAGAGACCTGGATTCTACTCCCAGATCTCCACTAGTTGAGTAGGTGACCTAAGTGAATTAGTTACCTATGTGAAGGGAAAGTGTCTCCCATTCACCAGGATTCAATATCGCTAGGTAGGATGCTGACTAAAGTTACTTCCAATTCTAAAATTGCTGTCCTACACCCTGCTCTCCAAATCCCTCAGCTCTGACCCAGCCAAAAATGTCTTCTTTCCCAGGACAGTTTTTCATAAAGGTTAACTTTATTTTTAATTCCATCATTAGTCATGTTGGAAAAAAATAGCAATACAAATATGTACTTTTTTTTTTTTTTTTTTTTTTTAATTATTGAGTCTCCCACTCTCTCTCCTAGACAGAAACCATTCAGAGGCTCCATCTCCCTAATGGTCAGTTTTAACTTGTTCTGTTTCTGACTTGTATCAGTTGGCCCTTCTTAAACAACCTAATTCTTAATTACTCCTCCCCAGCCCTTCCTAAGAATTCATCACCTTAGTGCCAAACTTAGTGTGGTCACTCAATTACAAATAGACTTTGTGAGACTTGGGCAGAGTCAGTCAGTCTCTCCTCTTGAAAAGTTCCATTTCTGCAGCAGATTCTGGTTAGAGTTTCCCACTGAAACCTCTGCTTAGCTTCCCTTCTTGGGTAGGGCAATGTGGTAGAAGAGGACTCAGTTCAGATCCTACCTTTGGAACTTACAATTGAATGAATATCAGCAAATCACCTCAGCTTTCCATATTTCAGTGTTCTCATGTATAAAGGAAGTCAAACTAAATTATCACTAAGGTGCTTTTTAGTTCTAATCTTACCATCTTCTTCCCGAATTCTTTTCAACTCCCCCAGTCCCACAATTTTCAACACATCTATCTTAAAGATATGAGTGATTTTCCTATCATTCTAAAGATGTTGGGGTGGGGAATAAGATAAACTTGATATCCTTGAGACCTGTTGTTACAACTACAAGATGTAGGGAGCTTTGCCCCAAACCCTGAGAAGAACTGATTGAATGAGAATACAAATAAGGAGAGAAAAAAGCATTTATCACTTACTTACTATGTGCCAAGCACTATGCCAAGTGCTGGGGATTTTAAAAAATTGTTTCTCTCAGATAGCTCACACTATAATTGAAAAAACAATGCATAAAAGAAAATTCAGATGGCAGGAAATTTATATATATATAATTTATTTAGAATTTTTTTTCCACAGTATATATGCATGAGTAATTTTTTTTTATAATATTATCCCTTGTATTCATTTTTCCAAATTACCCCCCCCTCCCTTCACTCCCTCCCCCCATGACAGGCAATCCCCTACATTTTACATGTGTTACAATATAACCTAGATACAATACATGTGTGTAAATACCATTTTCTTGTTGCACATTAAGTATTGGATTCCTAAGGTATAAGTAACCTGGGTAGATAGACAGTAGTGCTAACAATTTACATTCACTTCCCAGTGTTCCTTCTCTGAGTGTAGTTGTTTCTGTCCATCATTGATCAACTGGAAGTGAGTTGGATCTTCTCTATGTTGAAGATATCCACTTCCATCAGAATACCTCTTCATACAGCATTGAAGTGTACAGCGATCTTCTGGTTCTATTCATTTCACTCAGCATCAGTTGATGTAACTCTCTCCAAGCAGATGGCAGGAAATCTTAAAGATATAGCAATGGGATAGATGGCAAGGCCCAGAGATCCTTTCAGAGCTAAGGCTTGGTGGGTCAAATCCCAGGTGTAAGTAGGGGAAGTCCACACCAGCGAGCAAAAATCTAGGTGGGGAAGTGTTTATACCAAAGGAAACCCAAAGCAATTTTTTTTAGATAGGGGCTGGGCCCAAGGACTGAGGTTGAGGGACAATACTCAGTCCCAAGGAGAATAGAGACAGGCCCCAATCTTAAGGGAATTTGGGACATAGAAAAAAGAGACATACATCAGAAAGTAACACTTTCTGGAATGAAAAACAACCAAACATGAGCTAGGCCACAAGGAATACTAATAATTATTTATACAAAATTTGCAAATTTGCAAAGTATTTAGCATACATTATCTCATTTGACTCTCAGAACAACTCTGAAATGAAGTCACTATGGGTTTTATCATTGACATCTTATAGAATTAAATATATTAGGATCAGAGATAGGTAATGCGATAATATGACTTTCCTATCCTTCCATAGATACTATGAGAGGAAGGTTTTGAACTGTGACTCTAGGACCAACCCTCAGTCTCCTATAATGTGTTATCTGAGGAATAAAATAAAAGAGTATGCTCACTGGCTCCAAAGGCACAAATTCAGAGCAGCAAACAGGGCTTGATGATAAATTGTTAAACTATAGATTCCTGCCCAAGGACACAATCAATAAGGGAGTGGAAAAGTTTAGTAGGGGGTTAAGGTGATAAGTGAAGGTTTAGGGGTCCCAGCTGTGGGCATTGGGAGACTACTAGGGCAGGTCAATATACTTTTTAATGGCCTGCATGTGGATTTGGCCAGGCTGGGAGATGAGGAAGGAGGCAGATGGGTTGAGGATTCCCACCTAATCTATCGAACCACGTACAAGTATAGAAGTTCAATATTTCAAGAGAAGAATATCTCCCTTCCTAACCTGACCCCGATGAGAAGCCAGATGGGATAAAGTAGCATGTACAATGCTGCTAGCGGGGGAAATCGGCACTGTCTCAATAATTGGATCACAAATTAATGTTCCTGGGTAGCATAATCCAGGGAATTCTATTAATTCTGCCCACAGGTAGGTGGTCAGGGGGAGCTCCCAAAGTAGGCAAGCACAGCTTTTAAATGGAGAACCCCCAGAGTCTGAGAATGCCCTGAAGAAGTTGTCTTCCTTGAATTCAAGTTGTCTGCACACATGCTGTTTACAGGGGCCTAAGCCCAGACACAAGAGTCTGTATTTTAAACTTTACCCTGCTTGGCAAAAGGACATGATGTGTGGGGCTAACATGATAAAGGTCGCATTCCCAAAAAAGATTTGTCATAGAGTCATCATATGACATAAGGGAAAGAGCCCTGAATTGGTGTTCAGGATTTTGCCACATTCCCCATTTAGCAATTTTATGATATTGGACAATTCAGTTGAATAAGAATGTATCAAGTGAGCAAGATCCCAAAGAAATAAAGATTTTTTTTTTTAAATGCCTGGGAGCAGCTAGGTGACACAGTGGATAGAGCATCAGCCCTGAAGTCAGGAGGACTTGAGCTAAAATATCCATACCCTTTGATCCAGAGATCCCACTGCTAGACAAATACTCTCAAAGAGGTCATTGACAAAAAAGAAAGCCTCTATGTATACTAATAAATTTATAGCAGCACTTTCAGGAGTAGCCAAAAAAAAACTAGAAACAATCTTTTTAATTGAATGGCACTTACTTCCCCATAAGAAAGACAGAATATGAAGAATTTGCAGAACTACAGGAAGACTTGTATGAAGTGATACAAAGTGAAGAAAGTAGAACCTAAAGAACAATACATTCATGATTACAATCACGTAAATAAAGTTGGTTCAGTGAGGCAACATAACTAGAGCCAAATACAGCAGTCAATGTGTCATGTTAACTGTCAGTTAAAGGTCAGTCTCCCTCCTTCCTGTTACTAATGGATAAACTTTTTCCCCCTGAGGATGTATTTTGCAAGGAGGGTTTTCAGTGTTTAGAGAGAAAAATCTGTTGTGTCAAAATAAAATACATTCATAAATCTAAAAATAAAAGTCAACAAAAGGCATAGGACTATTTTCTAGCATTATAAAATGTCTGTAGAGTATTTTGTTTCTGTTTTTAAAAACAGTAATAGATGGCAGCAATTCAGAGATTGTTGAATTATAATCGCACCACGTAGGGGAATAATCTAGGGAATAAATCTGACTCAATGTCTCAGGAACGCATGCTAGGACAGAGTGCTAACATCTTTTTGGATTCATATAGAGGGGAGCACAGGAAATGTCAAGAAAAAAAAACAAGATTAAATACTGCAAACTATCCTAGGCAAATCCCTTAATTTCTTTCAGTGTTTCAATTCCCTTATCTATTAAATGAAGGTTAAGGGTAAGAAGTATAATATGATCTCTAGAGTACTGCCTAGCTCTCAGATTCTATAATTCTATGAGTCCCTTTTATGAACAGCAATCCTGTAGAAATCAAGCAGAAAAAATTGGGATAGGAGAGGGGGCAAGAATGATTCAAATGAGCAGTGATAGCAATCTGAATTGAAATGATGGATGTCTAAGTGGAGAGGAAACAGATGGAAGAGGCATTATAGATTTGCTCTCATTATCTCTATAGATTCTCTCCTATGTTCCTATCTGGGGGGAGGAGGAGAGGAGAAGAGAGGTGACAGAATTGGAGGAAAGGGGACAAAAGGGGAAGAGCAGGAGGGGCTCAGAGGAATGGGTCAGGTCATGGTATCTGCTAGGTATTTCAATGCTAGCAAATCACTAAGAATGAAATTCTTTCTTCAGTCAATAGGGTCGGGCTATCAATATAATTGACATTGGTTGAACACAATTATTCAGCTGAAAAGCTCCATTTTAGGCCTAAAAAGTTAATCATTCTGCTAATTATCAAACCAAGTCTTCATATCCCTAAGCCTTCACACTTAGTAGTATCCATTCTGCAAGCTGTAAAAGATACATATAACCTCATTAGACATTATCTCTACTTTCCAAATTCCTCCTAACAGTGTCTATAGTCATGACAGAGAGTATTGAGACTGATTTATCCTGCCTAATGACTTTTTTTTTTCCCTTTGTAATCCATTTAGTTGGAAGAAATCTGGAAAGAAAGCTAAGAAACCTGTTTCAGCCACCTGACCTAGTTTGAGAGTTCACCCCTGAAGGACTGGATACCCACCATCAACAGCTAAAGGAACTCCCAACAGGCTAAAAAGCTTATTTATACATGGATCAAATAAACAGAATTTCAAAATGTGTTCAGTGAACTCCAATGCCCAGCTTTGATGTCCTCACCATGGGCAGTAATCACTCCATCTATGTTTCACACTGGGAGAGTCTAAAGTGGCCCACAGGAGAAGACCAATTCTGTTGGCAATACACATCTCTGCAGTTCTTTGAAAAATCTGAATTTTTAATTTGTTTCTTATCAATGCAATGCTTATGGAGTCAAGAGACATCACATTTGTAATGCCTTCTGTTTGGTTTAAATTAATGTTTTCTATTCCAATTCAAGGTTAAATGGAAGCTTCTATATTCTGAGATCTTTTTATTTCTCCTTCTCTAAAATGGGTGGATTCTCTAACCTTGGTGAAATAAAAAGGGAAAGAGGAAAATATATAATTAAGTAAAGGGTAGAGTAACAAATAGATGAGATTTAGGATGGGAAATAAGTAGGGATTAGGCTAGGGGAAAAAAAAGGTCCATTAACTACATTTATATTGAGCTACTAGTTATTACTCTAACATAAATTCTCCACCTCAACTACCACTTCCTTCATGGAGCCTTTCTGCTCTCTCCATTCCAAAATTATCTTTTCCCCTTTCTTAGCTCCCCAAGCTCCCCAGTGAGCTTCCCAATTGGCAGTTCTGGCCAATTGACCAGAATTTTACCCTCCCATTTGCCTATGATAGGGGTAGAATGGGGTAGGAAAATTTCTTTTCTGCCAAGGACGATTTAGATACATATAACATCATTTGCCAGCCATACAAAATTATCTATTTAAAAACTCAAGCAGTAGGAGGTTGTTGTACCAAGCTTTCAGCACATCATCATCTATGGCTGCCTTGGCAGATTCAGACTACATGATTTTATGGGCCTTATACAGCCCGCAAGTCAGATATTCTCTATCCCTAATCTAGAACATGGGTTTTTAACCTATTTTCTGTCATAGACACCTTTGGCTACCTAGTAAAGCTTCTGGACCCACTTCTCAGAATAATGTTTACAAATGCATGAAATAAAATACATGGAATTGCAAAGGGAATAATATTATAATAATTAGTTAGTACTCAGTTTGAAATAATTTCTGTAATTTTTTCCCATCCAAGTTTGTGAATCCCAGGTTAAGAACCTGTGATTTAAAAGCAGAAATTTACTCTACTTTAATAGCTCCCCTCATCATACTGCACATCGTATTTTGAATAACTTCAGCCATCTGACCTACTTTATTGGACATTTTATATGTATCATTTTACATTGTAATTATTTTTGCATGCATGGGCCTCCCCTTACTAGATTGTGAGTTGAATGAGTGCAGAAATAAAGTTTAATTTTATTTTTTTTCCACAGAGAATCTTAGAGTTGGGAGGAACTTCAGAAGCCACCCAGTATGGCTTGTATGTGAATGAGAATTCCCATTGCAATATCCCTGTGAAAGCCTCTACTAAGGGTATGTATCATAGCCACCCATTCCACTTTTGTACTTCTCTAATTGTTAAGATTTTTTTGTCTTAACATAGAGCCTTAAGAATATTTGTTTCTTATACTGGATTGCTTGCCATCTAGGGGAGGGGGGGGAAGGGGGAAAATTTTGAACACAAGGCTATGTAAGGGTCAATGTTGAAAAATTATTCATGCATATATTTGAAAATAAAAAGCTTTCCAAAAAAAGAATGTTTATTTTTTGGTTGTGTTTTTTTGTCCTTGCATCTCTCCCTTAAGAATGTCAAAGGTCCAGAAGATAGTTTCAGAAAGGACAACACACCTGGGAATGAAAATGAACATAGGAGATAGGTGCCAGAGAATCAGACAGGACAAACTGCCTAGGGAATATTCACTGAATTCCAAATTTAACAAGTCCCCTAGATGAGTCACAAATCAAGCTAACACTGTCTTCAGACACTCACTCCAACCCCAATGCTGAAAACAGTGCTCTGCTATTGGTGTTGTGAACTGATCCAACTATTCTAATTTGGAACTATGCCCAAAGGACCATCAAACTTATATATACTCTTTGACCCAGCAATTCTACTACTACTACTACTATCCCAAAGAAAATTTTTAAAAGGGGGAGAACTTATTTGTATAAAAATATTGACAGCACCTCTTTTGTGGTGATCAAGAATTAAAAATTGAGGGGATATCCATCAATTAGGAAATAATTGATCAAGCTGTGATATATAATTATAATAAAATACTATTGTGCTATGAGAAATGATAAGCAGACAAGTTTCTGGAAAAATCTGGGAAAATTTACAGAGACTGATGCAAAATGACATGAATAGAATCAGAACATTACACACAGTAGCAACAATATTATATACAATGATCCAATGTGAATAACAGCTATTCTCAGAAATAAATATAATGATCCAAGATGATTCCAAAGAAACTCATGAGAACTCCAGAGAAAGAATTGATGGAATCTGAAGCAGATCAAAGTATGCTATTTTTCACTTTATTTTTTGTGGGAGATTTCTGGTCTTATCTTCTTTCACAACATGACTAATATGGAAATATTTTTGTATGACTGCATATATATAACATGTCAAATTGCTTATTGTCTCAGGAAAGGAGAGGAGAGAGAACAAACTTGGAACTCAAAATTTTCAAAAATGAATCTTAAAATAATTTTTGTAAGTAATTGGGGAAAACTATTCAAAAGAAAAGAAACTAGTACTCTGAATACAGTAGACACTTCAAAAAAATTTTTTGAAGTTGGAATGTGAAAAAACGATCAGGATCACAGAAAAGGGTATTCTGACAATTCCTACTACGTTTCCAAAGAATTTTTGCTTTTTTATGCCTTATGTCTTTAAAAAAAAAACCAAAAAAAAAAAAACATGTTCTCTTTCACACAGGAGCTGGTTTCTAAAGGCAGGCCTACATGCTACAAACTGATTTGAGTTTCAGCAAGGTTAATAGAAGAAAAAGACATCGTGCAAACCTTCTATATAATAGAAGGGGGAAGACACTGATGACCAAAGATGTCTTTGGAATTGGGTTCAGGATTTGGGGCATAAACTTCCTTGCAAGAGTTTTCATCCTCAGGGGCCTTTAACATTCTTTCTCCAGTATTTGGATGCTTATACATTAAGAGCTTATACCTCCCCTACCTCCACCCCCCACCCCCCCAGAAGGGGTTCTTAGCTTTTTTTGTTGTCCTAGGTCCCTTTGGGAGTCTGGTAACTCCCTATGTCCTCTTCCCAGAATAACATTTTAAATGCATAAAATATACTCTCTCACCCTGGTGCATCTGAAACCCTTCTGTACAAACAAGATATACACAGGATAAATTGGAGATAATCAGTAGAGGAAAGAAATAGAATTAAGGGGGATCAGGAAAGTTTTTGTTGTTGAAGACAGGACAAAGATTCAAAATGGGAGATCAGTATGGGATCGAGAAGCAAAATACAATTCATTTAGAGGAACTGTCCATTTTTTTAGATCAACCTACCTTTCCCAAATTATTCGCCATTCCTTATAGCTTCCTTCCTACGTGACCACAGTAACAATGAGTGTTTGGATATCTTCACCTATACAGACTGAAACCTCCCCATGTAGACAATCTCATGAACGGCTATGGCCAAAACCTAAAAAATTTAAACCATCTCTCCTGGTAGCTAATCTTTGGTAATGAGCAATTATGAATTTAGCTGAGACAACAAGCTCCTCTCATATCACCAAATCCTTTTTAACACTTCAAATTGGATATTCTATAGGTATCTCAAACTCAAGATGTGCAAGAAAAAATTCTTCATCTTTCCCACACAAACTGTCTCCTGTTCCCAACTGTTCTATTATTATCAAAAGTGCTAATCTTCTCCTCTATCCTTCTCTCTCCCCCAGTTGGTTCACAATTTTGGTACCGACAATCTAGGTGTCATCCTTAATTCCTTACCCATCTTTATTCCACATCTATAATCTATTGTCAACTTTTATTGCTTCTGCCTTCACATCTCTCTTGTGTATTTTCTCTCCACTTTACAGTCATCATTCTTGCACACTCCATCTTCCCACCTAATGCATCTACACTGACTGTCTCCCATATCTGGAACATTTTCTCCTCACTCCTCACCTCCGGTTCCTCATCTTCCTGGGTCTCTTCAAGATTCATCTCAAATCTCATCTTCTGCAGGACTTTCCCAATTTTCCCTGCCTCCTTAACCTAGCCCATTCGTTCAGAAATTATCTCCCACTTACACTGTATGTCCCTTTTTTGTACATATCTATTATGTTTCTATTCCATTCAAGTATGAGTTCCTTAAAAACAAGAACTTTTTTTGCCTGGAATGTAAGGTTTAATAAATACTTATTGACTAACTACTGCTCTGATGACAGATTCAAAGTAAATCAACAGGCCTGTATTATACCTTTTAGCTTGGAAGAATCTGCTAGAACTTCACCTCCCCAATGGAGCCTTTGAGAAGCCAGCATGGTCTCCTTGCCATGATGAAGAATTTTAGTGAAAACTAACAATTAATTTTAGAAATAAAAGTTTATTTGGGCACACATAATAGACATCAAAGATGATTTCTAGAGCTAATGGACAGGTATTTGGGTACACAAAATTTAGACAAATATAAAATTAATTTGAGCACATATGTATGGGTCATGAGATGTCAGAAATGGAAGGGACTTGATACAGCATAGGATCATTAATGAGAGACTTCTGAGACTTTCTAGTCCAATACCCCCAATTTTATAAATAAGAAAACTGAAGCAAAAGGAACTTGATTTGACTTAGCCATCACCTAGGTAGCAAATATCAGAGGCAAGATTTCAATATAGGTCTTTTTTATTCCAGAGTAAGCAATCTTTCCACTCTGCCATGCTGCTTCATTTATTTAGGATATTATTTCTGTCTTCTCTTCTATGAAATAGAAGCAATTCTCTCCATTGCTCTCTTTAGCATTCCCAAGACTCTACCTGTAGTGAAAACTGAAATAACTGGTTACCAAAAAGAGATTATCTCACTGGAAAAAGGTGAAATGGCCTCTCAAATCGTTGGCTGACCCTAAAGAACTGTTAATTCTAACTATAAAATCCCAGGCACTGCTATCCTAATCTGCCAAACCAAAAAGGAAAGGTATCTTTTCTGTTTGCTAAAAGGCATAGTGAGTATGGGAATTAAGGAGACAACATCACAGTATCCATAACTTCATCCCACCTAGAACTGAGGGTCTGCCATTAGTACTATCCCTCGTCTCTCCACCCTTTCATAGCCAAACTCTTTGTCTACAACTCACTGTCTCCATGTCCAAACTCATCATCCAATGGAAATTCCTTTCTCCAAAGTTACCACAGAGATCTTAAATGCCAATCTGTTGGCCCTTTTTCAATACTCAACACTTCTTGATTTCTCTGCTAACATTTAATACTGTTGTTGACTTAACTTTCCTCTCTTTCTAGATATTTGGGATAGTCTTTCTGGTTTTTGTAGCACTCTTCTCTCTTAAATCTCCTTCTATCTGCCTGGATATTCCTTCTGAATCCTCTTTGTAGGATCATCGCCCATATATCCTATGCCGTAATTATAAGTGTATGCCAATTCTTAGTTCTATGCCCTTTTCTCTTCTCATGAGTTCTCATGAGTTCTGTTACCATTTCTATATTGATCATTCTCAGATTATTTATAAATAGCTCTAGTTTCTTTCTTCTGAGCTCCAATCCACACCCACATGCCTACTGGACTTCTGAAAGCAGATTCCCATCAATGTCTCTAAATCACTACATCCCAAACAGAACTCATTATTCTTCTCTTTAAACTGACTTCCTTTTAAAACCTTCCTATTTATTCTGAAGGTACCACTATCCTTCCAGTTACCTGGTTCACAAACTTCAACTCCTCACCCTCTCAATCAATCAACAAGCCTTATTTTAAATGCTACTATATTCCAAGCACCATACTAAGTGCAAAAGATTACAAACACAAAGAATGAAATAATTCCTTCTTGAAAGAAACTTGCTTTCCAAATATAGTAGCATACTGCCAAATGTTATGGCTTCTATCCTCCACAATATCTGTCAAAGAAATCCTCTTAGCTCTGCCCAAATTCAGTTCTTCATCTTTTCTCACCTAGACTGCAGCCTTAATTTCTTAATTGGTGTTCTTGCCTCAAACCTCTTCCCCTTTTCAATATATCCTACACAAAGCTGCTTAAGCGATTTTCCTAAAGCACCAAGCTGGCCAGGTCTCTCTCCTTTTTATTGAACTCCAGTGGCTTCCTATCACCTCTAAGATCTTCTGTTCAACATTTAAAACCCTTCACACACTGAACACATTCTAGCTTTCCAATCTTATTGTATGACACAAACTCCTCAAGCCATTCCCCATATCTGTAAATGTGCTCCTTCCTTACCGCTACTTCTTAGCGTAGCCAATTTCTTTCAAAGCTCAACTCAAATGTTACCTTCTACATGAGTCCTTTTTCTAATCTTCCCATCTACTAGTGTTTCCCCTTTTATGTTATAATATTTATTTTGCAAATTTATATGTATATATACATATATGTGTGTGTGTATATATGGGTATGTGTGGGTGTGTATGAATATATTATATGTATATGTACATACATACACAGCTATGTAAGAAATATATTTGTGTAGATTTATGTGTATATGCATTTATATGTATAAATATACAAATAGTCTCCAACAAGATATGAGCTTTTTGAGGGCAGAGACTACTTCTTTTTGTCTCTATATCCCTAGCATAGTGCTTGGCATAAGTGCTTTGATCTAAATTTAACTAACTCTTTTATTCCCTTTGTAATCTGTATCACACAATATTGTCTATATAGTATAGTCTATATAGTATCTCTATTGATTTCACATTTTTTAGTAAACTCTTCCACTAGGTTATAAGCTCCTTTAGGGCACAGACATGTATCCTGTTCTTTACATGTGTCTTCCCTACCTTTCAACAACCTACCGCTATTATATATATTAGGCCATCAATATGAATTTTTGGAATGGCTGAATAAATGAACGAATGTTGATTCCTCAACTAGAATAGAAATATTGTGCTCTGTCTTCTTTTATTTAATTTCACTCATTCTTTCAAGAAATCTTTACTAATTATCTACAAAATATAAGATCTCATGGTAGGCATTATTGTGTTATAAATGTATATAATAATCCCTCCCTTGCAAAAATTTATAGTCTATAAAGGTAGTAAGTATCTACACAAATAACTGCAAGGTAACATATAATAAGAGCTTTAGAGAAGGCATCCAGGTAATAAAGAGTGATAGAATTCTGAAAAGCACTAGACATTTAGTAGCTATTTACATTTTTATCAGACTCTACAACTTGAGAAAAGTATATAGAAGCAACTAGTTGGCAAAAGAGTGTTGCAGTAAATAGAGTCCTGGTGTTGAAATCATAAACACTTGAGTTCAAATGCAACTTTAGATACTTCCTAGCTGTGTGACATTGACCTTCACCTGTCTGCCTTATTTTCTTCATCTGTAAAATGGAAATTGTAATCACACTTACCTCCCAGGTTTGTTGTGAAGATCAGATGAGATATTTGTAAAGCACTTAGTACAGTACCTCATACATAGTATTTAATAAATTGCTTGTTTAAAAAAAAAAAAAAAAAAAAAAAAAGTGCTTTGCTTACAACAGTGCCATGATGTAGATAGCCAGTATTTTATCATCGCCATCTTGCAGTTAAGATGCTTGAAAGGTTAGGTGATTTGTGGTCACATGGTCAGTAAGTGGCAGGATGAGAAGAAAAATCTTCTAATTCCAATTCCAGTGTTCTTTTCATTACATAAGGCTGAGATATGATTGAGGATTTTGAGAAATTTGTGAAGAATTACAAGCAGACATCAATATGATTCAATTTTTTAAAAGCATCAAATTTTTATTTATCAGGTGTTAAACTTTGTAAGATGACACTGAAATAGTGAATCTGGAAATATTTTTCTTCTCTAAATCTTATGTCTCCTCTTTTTTTTTTTCTTTAGGGGGAACATCTACTATCACTTTCCCCTGCCACTGATTCCTGCAATCAACTTCCCTTAAGGGTTCAGTGATATGCCTGGGTTGAGAGGAAACTGTGGTCTCTCTGCTCTTGCTCTCTAATTCTCAATTTCAGGCTGTTCCATTACATCTGATTTATGGCATGACAGTGCTCATTCTAGCCCATAACCTTGAGCTTGTAAAATGCCCAAGGGAAAATTTACTAACTACTGTGTTCATCTTAATGCACTATAGGGACTTTTTTAAGTGAAAAAGGCCCAAGAAGCAGGGGCATTTCAAATAGCCAATTATGAATCACAATCATTTGATGGCCGAGTACTGTAGATCTTTCCAGCTCATTCTATTTTCATCTAATTAAATCTTTCATTTCCACAGGCAGTGTACTGTATGAGCTTATGTTTCCCTCCGTCGGCAAGAGATAATCAATAGAAGAAATGTGGATGCATTTCAGCATTTATTAGCTGCTCAATTGGAAGTTGTTTTCTTTTAATAACCTCCATGCTTTCTTTCAGTTTGGGTTAAATCGACAATTGTGATAAATAACAGAAGAAAAAAATCAGGTCTATATTATCCCATTAGAAGTAAGGAAATCATAGAATGAAAGGGAACATAGGGAGAAATTGAAAAACATTTTAAAATTTCATTTTCCATGTTTTAAAGAAAATAGCCTCTTGTTCATTCAAAGAATATCATCCTCATTAAATTCATCTGGTTTTGTAGTCTAAGAAAATTACAATAAACTCTTCCTTTCTGTTTATCTACAGTCCCCATTTAGTTTCCCTTGGTTAATTTCCACTGGATCTGCAAATCTTGATTTTGAAGAAAAGCAAGAGAAAAAAAAATACAATTTGTCCACTGGAGATATATACAAATGACAAAATGTTCACATTTTCAATTGAACCAGACATATCCTCTAGGACAAAGAGTTGTATATCCCGAAGAGTAAATATGGAAAAGCAATAAAGAAAAGGCAATTTCATAGAGTCCTCTACACTGTGGGATCTGAGCTAACCTATGAACGGATTCAGCAGTAAAAATATATTGACTGTCCTGATGCTAGTTTCTTTGAAGTCCATCCCCAAAGGAGAAGAAGCCAATCAATCCATCCTCATATGGCCAGTACGGTGTAGATCACCTCCCCAGCAAACTCTCATATCTTCCAATGAGCCTGCTTCTGTTATCCCAACTTTCTTTGGTATTTGGGGATATTAGTTTGCCCTAGACAAGTGGTACCCCACTACCATTCAACCTATTCAACTTATCAAATGTTTATTTTTACTGTGATTTGGTGAAAGTACTAGGAAAGACTTTGGCTTAAATCTTGTTTCTGATACTTCCTGTCTGTGTAACCCCAGGCAACTCACTTAACTTTCAGTTTCCCGAGGAGATTAAGAATAAAACCATAAATCTAGAGCTAGAAGGGAAATTAGAGATGAAGTAGTCCAACCCCTCATTTTTAAAATTATCAAACTGAGGACCAGAAAGTCAAATTACTTTCCTAATGTCACATAGGTAGTGACAAAATCAGAGTATGAATTCTGAGTTCAGCTGTTTTCATTGCATTATGTCCTTAATCCAGATACCTGGTTACTTTTAGAATGAAGAGCTATATTTATTTCTGTCTAGTGAGCCATCCTACCTCACCTTTCTCATTTGCAGGATAATGGAAGGTGTTAGACTTAGAATACGGAAACCTGAGTTTGATTTCATGTTATTATCTATATGGCCATGAACGAGTCAGATTATTAAATAATACATTAGTGACATATAAGAAAGATATAACCATTCTAAGCCTCAGTATCCTCAAATTAAAAAAAAAAAAAAAGGGGGATTGGACTATATTGCCTCAGCCACTAAATCTTTTGATAACATCCTCTCATTCTTAACCTCTTACTTGCCACCACTTACTAGCAGGAAAAAAATCATGCTAAAGAGACCAAAAACTTGAATTCAAAAGAGCAAGATCATGTAGTTCAAACCCAGGAATAGTTTTACTTCAGCTTCATTTTTATATGTCTCTGACATGGCACTATAAGTTGGTTTTTATTCTTGAAGAAGGGCAGTACTATTAAGATACACATTCTATACATCAAATATCATCAGTTATAGATTCTAACACTAACAAATCCTGCAAGTTTTTTCTGTCACTATATAATAATCAATAACATATTCCAGATAAATCACTTCCTGCACTCAAATTCCCACTTGCTATTTCAAGCACACACACACACACACACACACACACACACACACACACACACACACACATCCTGTTGCCAAAGGATTCCCCACTTTGTCTTGAGATGGGTTAAGAATGATGCTTGTCACAAAGGAGTCGATTGCTTCCTGCAATGACCAAAATCCATCGACTAAAGCCACACAACTGTCCTTATTCCTTTGTTTTCAATGGCATCCTGCCCTCTATATTAGCGTACAAATTTCTTGAAACAAACAGAAGATCGACACTATGGATGGAATATAAAATTAGGCCTGTGGTTGCCAAGCACCCTAGAGATAATCTGATTCCTTACTTCAACAGTAATGATCGAGACGTCAGCTCCAACTGCAGTTCTTCCTCCCTCTTGAAAAGCGATCTTCCCCCTAGGTAACGCTCCAACAAACAGTAACTTGGGTAATGACCAATGCTACAGTGATTATTATTGTTATTATGGACCCTATTTTATTTTCATTTAATTAGTAATTATTTTAAATTACATGGCTGAAGAGCTGCTTCAATGGGAGTTTCTTGGCAGCCAGTGGGCTAATTCTCGCTCAGTGCAGAAATATGGGGCTATTTTCAGCTCAGTCTTTAGAAGCTATAGTGATGGATACCTCTCAGTGCCATCTGGTACAGTCTATTCCTGGTGTCTTTGCTGAGCAATAGTTTTACTTTCTTTACCATTAAAAAGAAATATGCAAAAAAAAAGATGTTTTCTCCTCCCCAAAACAGAGTTCACACACTGATATGAGACTTGGAAGAGAAAATAAGACAAATCTGTAATGCTAAACCAGTACCTAGTCTTCAAACTTTTTAATTTATTAAATCCAATTGGCTATACAAAGAATAGAGTTGACAAAAAGTAGCATATTTCTAGAGCAAGGTTAAATGGGTCATGAATCCCCAAGAGGTGTGTGGATAGACTTCTATAGGTCTCTGAACTAAGATATTGGGGGGGGGGGGGAATTACTTCTTTATTTTCACTAGTTTCTAATTGAAATTTAGCTTTTCCTTCAGTTATGAAGGTAAACAATAAAACATTATTCCAAAAGGGGGTCCATGATCCTCGCCTAACTAATAAAGAGGTCTACAACATCAAAGAGGTTAAGAATCCCTATTCTACAGTTTATCCACTGGATTCCGAGATTCTGTTACTTTTTTCACTAATATGGACCACTGCAGTGTGTGGTAGAAGTCCTGGAGAGAATCAGGAAACTATCTCATCCAATACCACTAGCTGATAGTAGAACTCCAAAGAAGTCATTTTGCAGTCTCTGTGGGCTAATTTTCTTATATGTATATATGTATAAAGCTCTCACTTTATGTCTAGGCCACTTCTAGCTCTAACTTACTACACTTTAAAATCATTTCTAGCTTTTAATATTTTATAACTTAAAGTCTCTTCTAGAGTTAACAGACTACATTTTAGCAATATTGGTCCATGAATCTACTCTGGCCCTTTTATTCACTCTTCTCCTGAGACTGGGCTTTTAGGCCATTTGATTGTTCAGTGCTGTTTCTATCTCCAAAAGCTGGGGGGGGGGGGGGGGAAGCAATCCTTTTATTTATACCTGTTGAAAATTCTTATAAAAATTTTGGAGGGAGAAGTGATGACATTAGTAGCTAATATGAAACTTCTGGATTATCCACTGTAATTTACTTACCCATATGTGGTCTCTCATCCATATTAACATAATCAAGAGTTTTCTGCATTGAAAAACAATATCTAATGATTGTAACTTACAAGTTCTATATATACCATTTGTAATAATTACAAAAGGTTATATATACATTTCATAATCATAAATTTGTATCTTCATTCCCATTTTACAAATAAAGAACTTAAGGATCAAAGAAGATAAATCACCTAATCAAAATCACACTACTTGTAACAAATCATGGGCTCAAACATAAGTCTTTGGGCTCCAAATCCAGTGCTCTTCCCATCAAACATATTCCTTTTCTAATTATTATAATACTACAATGTCTTAATGTTTTAGACTCAGTCCCTAATCTGGATAAAAACTAAAGCCCAAAGGAGTCATTTGCCTATGGCTATATGATGAGCCAGAGGTAGACACTGAATTTAGAACTTCTCTAACCCTGTCTTTCTCTCCAAGTATTAAATGTGCTAAATGGGAGATGTAGCTTTTGTAATTGCTTTTATGATTTAAACAAGACTTCCCATGGTATTTTTCAAGTAGCTCCATCTGGTCACTGTCCCCTTGCCAAGCCTCCCTGAACCCTTAACATCTGTGATCAGCTAGTCCCAGGTCAGAGGACAATCTTTGCTCATGTTACAACTTATCCACAAAAATATTGTCACATCACTACCACATTTCAGCATCTGCTATAGTTTATATTATCACCACCCTCCATTTAATGTTTTTCTAATAGTTGCTCCTTTATCATTTTCTCCATAGTTATAAAACCTAATGTTTTACATAAAAACTCATCATTAAAGGCATTCTGAAGCAGCATATTGTAGTGGAAGAAGCACTGTCATGGGAAGTAATAACCTAGGTTTGAGGCGTCCATTAAAATCTGGATTCTTGCCCTAAAGAAGCATGTGATGCTGGCTATGTCGTCATTGTTCTGAGCCTGCTTCCTCATCCATAAAATGGGGATAGCATTTGTCCTCCTCGACTCTCAGAGATGTAAGGATAGTACTTTGCAAATTGTTAGGCTGTCTCATAATATTATTACTATTAATAAGACTAATAAGCTAATTTCTGATTAGTCTGCATTCTTGATTTCTTTTTTTGCTCCTGCTGGCTTTTCATATTCAAAGTAGAAGTTTCACTACCTCTCTAAAGTGATTACATATCTACATAATCCCCATTGTATAGACATGAAAAAACATTTCTCATGTTCACTTAAGTTAAAAAAAAATCTGCTGGTTAAGTCATATTGTCATATTTCTTAAGATATTTTCTTAGTTCCATTCACACAGATCATAGCCCAATAATGTGAATAAAAAAAGTCAAAGTGTTATAGTGAACACATAAATTCAGGAAAGATAAAAATCAGGAAAACCAGGATTCAAATTATACTTTAGACACTAGCTATGTGAATTTGGGCAAGTCTTTAGCATCAGTTAAAGGCTTTAAAAAGAAAAGAATGGACTGAATGGCCTCTATGGTCCCTTCCAACTCTAAATATATGATCCTTCCTTCCTTTTATATTTTGTGATGAGAGAATAAGCTCTAAAGCCACTTACCAATGGAGAACAAATTTAATATTGGTTACAGCAGTCATTTTAGAAAAAGTAATCACCTCTAGAAGAATGAATAATGTTAGCTACATGCCCTTCTAATCCCTTAAAAAATCTATTCCAAAAATTCACCTCCTCCAGAAAAACCTTCTGACTTAACTCTACTTATAAACCAATCAATCAACAAGTATTATTAAATGCTTACCACATGACAAGTACTAGTCTAGGTTCTAAGGACATAAATACAAAAGCAAGTCAGTGTACTTGCTTATAAGGACTTTATATTCTAATGGGAGAGACAATATATCCATAGACAAGTAAATAAAGGATGTATGCCAAAAACACACAGTGACTGAGAGCAGAGAAAAGCAAGCACTAACAAATGCAGGAATTAAGAAAGGTCTTTTAAAGGTGGCAGCACTTGAGTTGAGCTTTGAAGGATTACAAGAAGAGAAAATGAATAAGAGCAATCTGGGCTGTAACCAGATTGTGCACAGTTTTAAATGTCAAATAGACATTTGTTTTTTAACCTAAAGGCAATGGAGAACCATTGAACTTCTTGACACGGCCAGATCTGTGCTTTAAGAATATCTGTGTGAAGGATGGTTTAAAAGGGAAAATTGAATGGAAACTAAGGAGTTGACTTTTGCAGTAATTCAGGCAAGAGCTGATAAGGCCCAAACTAAGGTTACTATAGTACAAATTGAAATAACCAAGTAGATGTGAGAAAGATTGAGATAGAATCCAAAACACTTGATTGGATTCTTGTTCTTTGTCCTCTGAGCTCAAAGAGGATCCAAATGACTGCATGATTTTGGGACCATCATCGAGTATGTCCAGCTATGGCTGATTATACCAATACAAGTCCAGAAGGCCTTGCCACAGGTCTTCATGATAGTGAAGATTGATGGTGAGAACTAAGAGTTGAGGATGAGTCCTGATTGCAAACCTGGGTGGAATGGTAACAACTTCAACAGAAATAGGGAAGTTAGGAATGGGTTTGGGAGGAAAGAAAATGAATTTTATTTTGGACATAGTTTGAGATGCCTATAGGATATCTGGAGATGGCAGAGACATTTTACTGAATTTCAGAGATTTGAACTTTTCTTATTATAGATAAAGACAGGGACTTAGTATTCACTTTATCTTTGTATTCCCAGATCCTTTCAAAGAGTATACAAGTAATAAATGTCTCATTACATTGAATTGCTTGTGTCTCTTACAGAAATAATACTGGACTTGCAGTAATAAGATTTGAACTCCAGTCCTGACTCTGCTCTTTACTAGCTTTGCAATCTGACCTAAAGTTATTTTAACTTTCTAGGTCCCAGTTTCCTCTTCTTTGAAATATTAATAGTACTTCACATTCTACAACATCCAGAGTTTTTGTAAGGGAAAGCATTTTAATAAATTATAAGTGATTATGACTTTATGCAATAATGTTTCAAGAATTAGTGTTAAATCTCTGAAAGGACAACCAATGTCTTTATGTAATATCGTTTATAATTATAGAAGTTGCATTTGTACAGTGCTCTAAGAAACTGCAAATATCTCATTTGATCTGCACTAGCCTGGGAGATTAAGTATTATTATCTCCATTTTACAGAAAAGGAGGGAGAGACTTGACAAGAAGTAGCCTTAGTCACATTTAGAAAGATATTTTACATGTTTTCAAGAACTCTGATATTTCATCTAATAAGATTGAGCCTTTCTTTATTCATTTGGTATCATTCTTCCTCCTCTTCCTTTCCATTGCTTAGCTACAGCTTATAAAAATGAACACATTTGAGTCAGCTGTTCAGGTAATATATAATCCACATAGCATACTTCCTACTAAAAAACTTTAGCTTGAAGAGGGATAAAGATGCTTTAACATTCAGACATTCAGGAATGACTTTTTATCTCTATGGATATTCCAGCATCTGTTTCTTATAAACCCAAAAGGCATATTTTTTTCCCTCCTCCCCTATTGTGTTACTTTTGAATTGAGGCAGGGGACTTTTAAATAGTCACTCTTATTCAGAAAATTCTCTTCTATTCCATTACTTCTCTTCAAAGGACAAGCTATGGATTAAGGTTGGATGAGATGACCTATAAGGTCCTTTCCAACTCTAAAATTCTGTGATTTTATGACTTAAAGCTGCTTTTCATATTCAGAGGCTGTCAGTGAAGGGGGGGAAATGTCTATTTGACAGCTATTGGTTGGTGAACATGTAAACTTCAAGTGAAGCCTGAAACTGCCACTAACCACATAGGCTAGAAACCTTTCCCTCAGCTAAGAAAACCGCCAGCTGAGCTCTGCACCATGGAAAGCAATGGGACACACTCATTAGCACACCAGGAGCATTTCTGAACAAAGCTTTTATGCAGAAAGATCTGTCACAGGCAAACTTTTCCCATTAGAACCTAAGGGTATTCATCTTGTTTCTGCTACAAGTATTCAACTTTCAGAACTATTTAAATGTAGCTTCAGTGACCTGAACTAATTATTTCTATATTGCTTAATTTACAAAGCACTTACTTGATTTATTATTATGAACTCCTAATCTCTGTGTGTTTCAATCACACACAAGGAGCAAGACAAAAAGTCCAAAGGGCATTGGGAAATCACCGAATTTTGGAGCTAAGAGATCATTTATTTCAACCCATTCATTTTATAAATGAAACAAAAACTCAGGAATGGTTATATAACTTGTTCAAGGTCAGACAGCTACTTATTGGCATAGCTAGGATTTTAGCTTGGGTCTCCTGAGTCCTACTCCAACCTTCTTTACACATGCATTATCAAATGAGATAATGTCCTAAAAGGGCTTTGCAAACTTTAAAGGGCTATATAAATACTATTGTTGCTGCTAAACTTCAACAGCAGTATTAGAACTCAGAATACTTTTGGCTCAATCCTTTACTTCCTTCCTAGAACAATGGTGATTTCTGACTCACCTCGTCATGAAGTCAAAGGCGCAAGAATCTGATCATACAACTCACAGCTAAGCTGTCATCCTAATCCTCGGTGTTGAACACACCCTTCATTCTATCAGGAGCTGTCAACAGGAGTGTTATAAGACAATATATGTACGCATGCCTGACTACAGCCCAAAGAGATGCTGAACATTTTGTCAATTTGCTGCTGACTCTTCATTAGCCATTAGAGGTAGCAGAGTGCCACCTACTGCTCTCTTTCTAGAATCCAGAAAAGAATATTTGGGTTTGGTTCATTTCTCAATAGTTAATCGTACTCTTGTCATAAAGTTCTAGGATAGCAGAGCTGGATAGAACCATAGAGATCATCTAGATCAACTATTTCTCATTTTATAGATGAGGAAATCGATGTCCAGAGAAATTAAATGACTTTGTCTGAAGTGACATAGCAAAACAATTCAATTTTGAACAAGTGTTTGTAATAAACACTGTTAGGGAGACAGTTAACTCTTTGCTTTTCTACCCAAGAGGGGGAAAAAAGGTGGTAAAAATAAAAGTTATTCTCATGATTCTGGTTTTTTCTGTGCTTTAAGGACAATACAGAAACCTAAGATATTCCCTCATACTTGGATATTAAGTTGAGAAATTAAAATACATTAGGGCTTCATCCATTGCTCTGTAGCAATGATGCCAGAACCAACATCACTTCAAAGAACTTTCTTAGAGGTGAAATAGATCAAACTGCTGACACACTGACCTTCAGTCAGAGATGGGAAAACTGAGTCAAACAAGGGCAGACTTACTTTCCACAGGCAAGATTGGTCTGCAGTTCTCAGTTGCAAAAGTGCCACCTGCAGGACAGTAGCTACAAAGTTAAACCTTCCTTTGAAGTGTACCTGAGAAACCTTTACCAATAATCTCCTCTCTCTAGAGTTGAAAGGAGATCTTGCCTTCTAATTTGCAGACACATACAAATATGCCCAGAGGCTTGTATAATGGGCAGAGCCTTATAAATATTAATATAAAATAAGCAGCTTCCTTCAGGCTGGATACACAGTACTATACAAGCCAATGACAAACCACAAAAACATTTGTCTTTGTTTTTATTTATGTTTTTGAGAAAAAGGAGGAGGAAAATAGATACAGTGGGGTTTGAAATCATCACAGTGAATGAATGATGGTCCGATTCCGAAGCTCCTGAACATATTCTTTGGCATGGACATAGCTTGTCTTTGGCTGCTCAGGAGGAGGAGGGGGTCCTTCCACCAGTTTCACAAAGTAATGGCAATAAACCTTCTCCATAATGCCAAATAAACCTCGACCATGGTAGCGGATGCGTTTCAGGTACTGGCCCCGAGCAGAATTAGATTCAGCTAAAAAGAGAAAAGGTCAATTTTAGAAGATGCTACCCAGTAGCACCACACCATTGTGCACTTACCACAGCTATGCTTACAGGAAGTCAGAGCTGAGACAAGGTTTCTGTGGGCCTGTGTTAAGGTTTGAAAATCTGTCCCATAATAGGTTATTCTCCTCCAGATTATATGAACCTTTTTATGAACTTTACATCAACTTTATATGAACTTATATGAACTCTTAATCCAACTAATTTAACTTAGCACAAATCAAATACCAACATACTATGAAGATTTTAACTTTTTTTTAATATTAGAGATGTATGCACTTGCAACAAGAAATTATTCAAATATCCCATTGAGTCACCCTTTCCTACCCCTTGTTGTACTCCATACAACCTTCTCCAAACCATGATTTGTGCTGTCAACCTTGACTGCTTTTGCCTGTGTTTGTATACTCAGCATTTAGCACAGTGCCTGGCACAAAGTAAGCACTTAACAAATGTTTGTTGACTAAACAACTACCAAATTTAAAAGAATTGAAATGCTAGTTGTTCACTCATTGCAGGTATGTTCATGAATGCTACCATGAATGAATACTCAATCTTATTAACATATATTAATATATGTTATATTAACATATATAACAATGCCACAAATTAGAAAAGAGAATGTTAAAGCTGAAGGAGATATCTTGAGTTATCTAGTTGATCAACTTATTTACTAATAATAGACGGGAAAAGTGAGGGCCATCATGATTTGGCAAAGGACAGATTATTATATCCCAGGTCTCCTGATTTATGCCTAGCATGGTACTCTTTCCAAATCAATAAATATTTATTATGTACCTACTGTGTCCCACTATACCACAATGTCTCCCACATACTATGCTGCCTATTGTTCAGAATTGTAAAATGCATGAACCTTTTAGATACTAAATAAGTTAATACCATTAGTTCAATTTTCTGAAGAAATCTAGTCACCCAAAATACTGTCCGCCTCTTAGTTCCTTTTTCAAATTAATATATCCAAATATCCTTCCTTTTTCAAAAGTATAATTTTCTCAACCCAGTTTTCCCTTTTCTTTTAAAACCAATAAAATCTACAATTCAAGGAATTTTAACCAATTCAATTCATATCAATCTTCATCACTCTCATGTTCTTATTGTGATAGAAATAAGCTTTATGTGAATTTAGCATATAGTAGGAAGGAGAGGAGATTCTCTCAAAATATTCTTTAGACATCTCCCTAACCACAAATCTCTCTTATGAAAGAGATTTTGGCAGTAGTATCTTCACTATGCAAAAAAGAAAGCTAGGAAAGATTTGAGTAAGATAATGGAGTGTCACACACCTGTCAGATTGGCTAAGATGACAGAAACAAATAATGATGAATGTTGGAGGGGATGTGGGAAAACTGGGACACTGATACATTGTTGGTGAAGTTGTGAAAGAATCCAGCCATTCTGGAGAGCAATTTGGAATTATGCCCAAAAAGTTATCAAACTGTGCATATCCTTTGATCCAGCAGTGCTACAACTAGGCTTATATCCCAAAGAAATACTAAAGATGGGAAAGGGACCTGTATTTGCCAAAATGTTTGTGGCAGCCCTTTTCGTAGTGGCTAGAAACTGGAAGATGAATGGATGTCCATCAATTGGAGAATGGTTGGGTAAATTATGGTATATGAAGGTTATGGAATATTACTGCTCCGTAAGAAATGACCAGCAAGATGAATACAGAAAGGTTTGGAGAGACTTGCATGAACTGATGTTGAGTGAAATGAGCAGAACCAGAAGATCACTATACACTTTAACAACAATGCTGTATGAAGATATATTCTGATGGAAGTGGATATTTTCAACATAAAGAAGATCCAACTCACTTCCACTTAATCAATGATGGACAGAAACAACTACACCCAGAGAAGGAACACTGGGAATTAAATGTAAACTGTTAGCACTACTACTGTCTATCTACCCAGGTTACTTATATCTTCAGAATCCAATACTTAACATGCAACAAGAAAACTGTATTTACACACATATATTGTATCTAGGTTATACTGTAACACATGTAAAATGTATGGGATTGCCTGTCATCTAAGGGAGGGAGTAGAGGGAAGGAGGGGAAAATTTGGAAAAATGAATACAAGGGATAATGTTATAAAAAAATTACTCATGCATATATACTGTCAAAAAAATTTATAATTATAAAAATTAAAAAAAAAAGATAATGGAGTGTCTGCCCTGCAGATCTGTTCAATCTCCTCCTCCTCAAATTTTCTACTGACTTTTTGAAAATTCATTAAAGTTCTGGAAAGAAAATTTCACTATAAAGATCTTTATAAAACAGAGCACCAAGGGTTCAAGTGCAGCCTGGGAATCCAGCAAGAGAATCTGCACAATGTTTATCAAAATGGTAGTTTTTTCACCCAAAGGTCATATTCTAATTTTTGCACTCATTTCAAAACAAATGATGGTTAAATTATACCACTACCATGAAAGTATTATTTAAAATATTATTCTTGTATGGCATTAAACTAAATGACTGAACTACTTGCCAAAAGAGACTGGGAGGAATTTTTTGAGGAAGGGTTGTTACTGGGGAATATTGTTCAACCTTTTTCTTTCATTTCCCGGAAGTATCTGTATGTATGTATATATGTATGCAAAAAATAAAAACTCAGAAGCCATAATTCAATGACACATTTTACCTCAAAATCATGAAACATCATTACTAACTGTGACACTTTACCAATCATTTCCTTATAACAAAGTGGACCTAATCCTTTCAAATGGAAATTGCTTCAAAATAGTAAACATGTTATTTGGCACATAAGAATAACCTATTATATATACTGGCGATCTAAAAGGGTAAAGCACTTTGACAATATCCTCATAATTGGTCTTGCCACATCCAGTATTTCACACATCAATCCTGAACTTAAAGATCAGATTAATCTTCTTAACCCAGGTTACTAGGTTTGCTCAAAATTCTTTCAAGACTCTTCAGTGTCTCAAGGATTAAGGTCAAATTTCCAACCTTGATATTCAAAGTCCTCTTTAATCTAGTCCCCATTCTCATCCAATACCAAATCCAATATGAATTTTATACTCCAGGCAAACTAGTTGCCTCATTGTTTCTAAATCTGGAAAAAAAAAAAATGCTTACCTCCACCTTTGTTCACCAGAATATCCCCTTTTCCTGGCAGCCTGTCCAAATCTTACTTATACTACAAGATCCAGTTCCTGCATTCAAGTCTATTCTAATCATTCCAACCCACAGGAATGAATTCCTATAATACTGCTCAGTATTTTCCAATGTGACACACTATCATATATATCTTGTATTGTGATGTCTTATCTCTCCTTGAAGTTAGGCAATATGTCATGTTTCTTTTGTCATATTATACACCTTTTGTCAAATATATTTTCACTAAAGTCTAACTCTGTGCTAGACATTCACTAGATACCTGGCAATGGATTTATATATAAGAGTTTAGATCCCTCAAAAAAGTAAGGACCATAAATGTTTTAGATCATTAACATGAGTCTTAAAAATCATAATAACTAGAATTTCAAATACAAATTTCTCTTAACATTTTACCTTAGTACTCATTTTTTCATCACTTTCTGTCATGAAGATTAATTCACAAAATTAATCGCTACAAAACTCATCACTTCTGATGCCATGAATCATTAAGACATGACATTTGATTCAACCTTGTCCACTAGAGCTATTCCCAATGACTTTGGTCATTATTATAAGTTTAGAAGAGAAATGAACTTTCTAAGTCTGTGGTCATGTAATACCAAATAGTTTCAGACTGATGACAGCCACCTGAAGAAATTAGGTTATAAAAGCATATGCCACCAAAAACACTAGAAAATCTCTTATTCTTACTTGTAACAAGAACTTGAAATGGTTGCTGCTGAAATAAAATGACAGCCAAAAAAAAGTTTTTCTATAACTATAGTCATTAAACAAATTTCTCTATTTCATAGTACTATAAATCTAGAATTAGAAGGGACCTCAGAAGCCATGTAGTCCAATCATCTCATTTTGATGAAACTAAGGATCAGGAAGGCTAAATAATTTGTCCGGTCATTATATACAAATATCTGAGTCTTTAAAAATATAAAAGATAAAACAGTCCTACCAGGTAAGTAGAGTCTTGATAAATAACACTGTCTTGCTTAATAATCTCATTCCATTCATTGTGATATCAGAAACCCAATCACTCAGAAAATGAAAGGCCTCAAAAACTAAGGATAATAAAAATAGCTTAATCCAGATAGCACTTTAAGGTTTTCAAAAGACTTAAAATTCATTATCTTATTTGATACTCAAAATGATTCTATGAGATAAGTAGTATAAGTATTGCTATTTCACTTTGGCAGATGAAGAGGCATCTCCAAAACCTTAAGTTTTTTTGTTTTGTTTTGCTTTGAGGTCCTATAGCTAATACCTAGAGGAATCTAGATCTCCCTACTCTAAATTCCAGGCTCTTTCCATTTTATACATGAATTCAATTCAACCTGCCTTGAAAATCTAGAATGAAGTACTTCTCCCAAGCAGCTTAAGGGGTTAAATGTGGCCAAAAAAACTATGGAATTGCCAATAGAACCTTCCAGATGTTCATATAAAAACACTTTTACTTTATAAGCATATTTAACCTTCTTCCTTCACGTGAGAAACAAAAATTAGATTGGGTCATTTTGTTTATAATAAGCCTAATATTTATAGAAATTTATGATCACCTTAATTTTCATTAGAATTCCATTACCACCAGCTAAGAAACACATCTTCCTATGGAAATGAATAAAATTATTTCATTCTGTTTTGTATTCAGAGTCATAAAGCAAGAAAGGTCACTAAGGGAGTTTAAAATTTTTTTCTTGTTCCTCATCCACCTCATCTCCTGCTGAGTTTCTGGGCATTCCCTAATATTATTTATTCATACTGTTCCTATAGGAAACTGCTTATGATTAATACCATGGCCCTGCAAGTCATCCGAGTTGCCATTTTGATTTCCTTGTGCATGTGCCAAAATATAATTAGTAATACGGTAACCTGATTTAAAATAAGATGTTTCAATGGAAAGTTGAAATTTAATTGAATTCCAGAAGAAAGTATAGTTACCTCTATCAATTCCAGATTAGCAGGAATCAGATTTCATTTCACCCAGAATAAATAGCTCCTTTAGGAAAGCAGTACTGAGACAAATAAATGGAATTTCATATCATTTTTTCAATCTATTTCAGAAAAATTCTAAAAAAGCTTCTAACTAATTTCTTCATGGTGGTTCAGAATATTTTTATATAGAAAGGAGCATACTTTTGGATTTTTTTTTTTTAAGCACAAATACTTTTCAATAAAAAAAAATCTTCTTACAGTATAATATAGTTTTGGCAGATTGAGAATTTTTTGCTTAGGCATCAACATCTTTCTTTGATTACAAAACTGCTGAGGTCAGTGGTAATTGCTGCTGAAGTTAGAGGAAAACAACAGCTTCAACTACTTTACCTAATAATGGTAGAGAAAGGCCTAGGGAAGCTTTGTAATAAATGTTGGATTCCTTAGAGAGGAGCTTGTTGCAAAACATCCCTTATAATTATATAAGCACTTTATGGTTTTCAAAGCACTTTCACCTACATTATTTCATTTTATATCCATCAAGAATACAAAATCAAAGATGATGCCTGAGTATCTGACCTCCCATCACAGCTTCCTACCTTCAATTTATCCCCTCATCAATATACCCTACATGTTGCTACCAAAGTACTGTTATTAAAATATAGCTCTTATCACATCACATACCCTAGCTCAAAAGCCTTCCACTAATCCCCTTGGATCCAACCAAATAAACTCTGAAATATTAAGCCTTGAATTTAAGACTTCACAAAGTGAGGTCAATTTAACTTTCCAATTTTAACTCTATTTCTCTTACCATACAAATAATCATAGGATTATATTTTTAGAGCTGGAAGGGGCCTTATAGGTCACTAAATGCAACCCCCTCCTTTTATAGATAAAGAAACTGAGGGCCAGAGAGATTAAGTGCTTGCCTAGTGTCCCACAGCTAGCAAGTGTCTCAGGCAAGATCTGAACACAAATCTTCCTGACTTCATGTCCAGCATCCAATCTACTATAACATATTGCTTCTCTATACCATATATTATAGACAAACTAAACAACCTCCACACTAACCATACCTAGTGGATTTCTTACCTCTATGCTTTTGCACATGTTGTTCCATCAACCTGGAATATCATTCTTTACCAATCCTCTTCCCCTTGCCCAGTTACTTCTGTGCAATCTCTACCCATACTTCAAGGCACTATTTGAATGCCACCTTCTCCATAAAAACTTTCCTTCTCCTAAATCAGAGGTTCTTCCTCTAAATTTAGCACTTTGTCTCTTATTCAAGAAACATTTATCAAAAAACTAGTATATAAAAGACTCTAGGGACACAATGAAAAATGACAGTCCCTATCTTTTGCCTCAGGAAAATTTGAGGAAGTAAAGATCATTTTAAATTGCATAAGCAAAAGGATAAAAGACAAGATCAGGAGAAATGACTGGTGGTCTAATTTGACTACAACATAGAGGAATAGTTGAGGAAGAACATATAAAAAGCCAGATTGTAAAAGGTCTTTTAGGTCAGTTTAATCAGTCAACATTTATCATGAGGCCTGTGCAAAAGGAGTATTATTTTAACAATTCTGTCAAGAATAGATTACAGAAACTGAGGTCAGGGAGGATACTTAGAGGGCTATTACAATAGTCTAGGTAGGTATAGTAAAGGTTTGTTGCAGTAAGGAAAGGCAGAGCGGGGATGCATGAAATATTGTGAAGGGAAAATCAAGAGGACTTATTAAATGATATAACTGAGGATGAAAAAGAAGAAAGAGGAAAACTGGCTTTCAGTTCAGATAACTGGTAAGATAAGCAGGTACCATTAACAGAAATAGGGGAGTCAAGAAAAAGGTCAGATCTAAGGGAGATGACTTCAGTTTTGGATATTTTTAATTTTAAGCATTTAGGTTTCTTATAATAAATGTTATAATGTGAAAATGTGATATTTATTTATGCACAAGGCTTATCTCCTCTAATAGACATAAGTAAGTACATGAGTAGATACTTTGCTATCTTTCTTTTTTATCTCTTAATATATCTTCCACATATCAAGTGATCAAAACATGTTTCTCAACTGAATAAAGTGTCATGATTTGAGAGAAGAAAAATATAAACATGTGCTGTCATTTCTTCATTCCAAGCCATTATGACATTTAAAATCTAACAGATTTTACCATTCAAATAATGAAGGACATTGTTAAAGTAATAGATCAGCACTAATTATTTATCATAATTACTGGCCACAGGCTTCATGCCCTATGTTACCTCAGTCATTAAAGGAATAGAGAAGAATTATATATTCTAGTTATTAACATTTGTATCTGGCTAACACTGACATACTTCTAAGATTAACCATTAACTACAATTTTTAGTGGCTACACTCAATCTTATGTTACCAAACATAAAAGAATTTTATTAGAAAAGGCACTTGAGATCCCTAAGGAAGCCATTTTGAAGTACTAATAAAATATCAAATCCTTTACCTATGTATAAATTGGATCTGAACTCTACATTGTGATGTTTCACTGCCATTTCTTGCGCTTCTAAAAGAACCTGTAACAAAGAGAATAAAAGAGTTAGGAGTGAATCCTAGTTAAAACAAAATGTAGTTTCTTGCTTTCTGTTGTTATTTCCATAATAAGGACATTAAATAGGTACATTCACAGAAAAGTCAGTGTTAAGAAAGGGAATCTGAAATAATAACAGAGGAGGGCCAGAAAGATTTTTTTTTCTTTAGACAAGATTTGCAAATGCAAGAAATATCAGCGATTCTGCTTAAGTTTTCATAGGGTAAGAAAATCTGTAAAGGAAAAGAGAGCAGTAATTGCAAGCAGGACACTAGGGTACTGAACAACTATATCTGTAAGTTAGGAACTTTCTCTGAAAGTTAGATCCACAGTTTAAGAAACCAAAAACTAAAATATAGCTTTAAATTTTGACATTCTCCCTTTAAACTCTATATTTATAGGAGCCATGTGAGCAATTCTCAAAAATTATATTTAAGAATTTTTCTCTTAAAAGCCAAAAACTAAATAAGGATTCCAGGGACTTTCTGAACTGAGAACTTTCTGCAGAACAAAATTACAAAGTCAAATACAGTCATGTATTACATGGTATGAGCCTTTACACCTTTTAAACACAAACAACTATTTCACAATCTGATGCAAAGTGAAGTAAGCCAAGTCAAGAAATACAATGATGACCAAAAAAGCAAACAGAAAGTCTATAAAACAATCCAAAGTGAACCAGATAGCCCCAAAGAATATTTGAAAAGATACTCCCACTTCATTCCTTTGCAAACCCATGGATAGGGCACAATGCATATATTTACACTTTTTTGATATATTGATTTTTTTTTCTTATCTTTTTTTCTTCCTTTTTTTTTTAACTCAGAAAAATACTATTTATTAAATGAGATGGCTCTTTGGGGAAGATAGAGGGGAATAATGAGAGAAATTCTGGTAATGTGAAAACAAAAGGTACCAATTAAAAAAAATTTTAATGATACAATACAATATCTAGTTACTCCCTGGCATAGACAATAGCATTCAATAAATGTTTAATACTAGATATATGCTCTATGAGGACAAGAATTATCTTTTTTTTTTAATTTAAAGCTTTTTATTTTCAAAACATAGGATAGATAATTTTCAACATTCATCCCTGAAAAGCCCTGTGTTCCAAATTTTTTCTCCTACCCTTCTCCCTATCTCCCTCCCCTAGATGGCAAGCAATCCAATATATGATAAATATGTGCAATTCTTCTATACATATTTCCATAATTAACACGTTGCATAAGAGAAATCAATCAAAAAAAAATGCAAGCAAACAACAGCAAAAAAAGTGGAAATACTATGTTGTGATCCACATTCAGTCCCCAGTCTTCTTCTTTCTGAGTATAGATGGCTCTCTATCACAAGACCATTGGAACTGCCCGGAAACATCCCATTATTGAAAAGCCATGTCCATCAGAACTGATCAGCATATCATCTTGTTGTTGCTGTGTATAATGTTCTCTTGGTTCTATTCACACTTCACTTAGCATCCATCCATGTAATACTCTACAAGCCTTTCTGAAAACAACCTGCTGATCATTTCTCATAAAATAATAAGAAAAAAAATCACATTTTGTTTATCTTAATATCTCCTTCAAGACCTAGAACAATAAGCTACATAGTAAACAATAAATTTTTTACTAAATAAAAAATGAGTAGAAGGCAAATGTTTTTAAGTAACTTCTTAGAGAATACGCCTGGTTAACAACTGTCTCAAGGCAAAGCAGGTACAAAAATCAAAAGAATGAGAACTGATTTTAAATAAAAATCAATTAAAGAAGCAGAACTTAATGCCGCAGCCTGATGTCTCCAGATTGACAAGGGGCAATATACAGAAGAATACTTTGCTTCTGTCAAGATATTAGGAAGCACCCCGTATTCCACATAAGGCCAATCAAGCAGGTCATGTACCTTGAGTTTGGCATAACAACAATATTTTGCATTCACCTCTGGCAAAAATCACATAATTACTGTATTGCTTTGATCAGCACCATGTCTCTGAGTTCAGATAAGTTCTGGTTAAGAAGCTTTGCTATGAATCAAACTTGTCATATTGTTGCTATTATCCTTCACTGTCAGGACTACAGCTCACTGTGCAACCACTGTATAAGTATTAAGTTCTCCTCACACATGCCTTGGGTGCCCCCACGAGAGGTGGATTCCCCAGCAATATGTGTCCTTGCTTGCAAGCTATTTCCCTTACTTTAAAATTAAACTTCCATTTAGATTCTTCTGTCTCTAGATTGCTCTGTTTGGCTGACTATCCACAGACAGAGGCTGGTTTGGTCCAGTTGACACTTCAGAAGAATTAGTATGGTAATGTTTAAATAAACTTCTGTCAAAGATACTAGTTCTTCACTGAGCACTTTATAAAACCTGCATCTGTAAAGAATGTGTCAGCAGAAACAAGAATTCTAGCTCTCTCTAATGACCATTGGCATAAAGAAAAGTCAACATGTAACATAAAGGAGATATATACAGAATATATACACATCAAAAATGTCTTATTTCCCACAGCTACAAAATTCAATACTAATTCAGTGTTCCTTAAAGCACCTATGGCAAGAAACTTAGGGACCTTAGAATTCAATAATTTCCTCAAAAAGGAAAAGGGAAAAAAAACACCAAATTTACCTCTTTGATTATTTTTGCCCCCTTCTTGTCACTGAATTCCAGCTGGGACAGGGCTTGGTCAATAGACATTCCTCTTATCTAGAATTATAAAATGGCAAAGAAAACAAAAGCACAATTAGAAGGTAATCATTCCTTCCACCATCATTGACTTCCAAAAATCTAATGACTATCCCTGACTAGAACTGTCATTTAACAAATGTTTACTTAAGTGCCCTACTCTATACCTATGAACTCCAGAAAAGAACCAGAAGAACACTAAAGGATAGAAAAAGACACTCCCTCTTCATTCCTTCAGCAAAAGTGATCATCATAAAAAGAAGCTGAAAAGGGGGTGAGAGGCCTCCATTTTGGAGAAAGGCCAGGCTGACCATGTGTTTCTACTTTTCTGAATTTTTTCCACCATGGCTTAAAAGCCCTCTCACCCTGAAAAATCACTCCACCCCTATAGCCCTTTCCTGTGATTGATCAAGTCCTCCCAGAACTTCCATTTAAAAGTATGTGCCCAAGATAGCTATGTTCACAGCTCACCCCTTCGTTCCTCTAAGGGGTCTGCTTATGACTCTCCAGAATTCTTTTTCCATCTTCTCTTCTAACCCAAACATAAATGAGCTAAAAGGAAATGGAAGTAAAGAGAAGGAAGGGATGGCAAAGCTGAAAATTCCAGAGTCAAAATCAGGATCAGAGCCAGGAAAGAAGTGAGCATGTAGGGATGACCCCAGTTTTTCCTTAAATATTAGTCCCAAGCAGGAACTCACCAACTGAAGAAAAAGGGAGGCTCCTTGAAAATACAGTTTGTGTTTATATCTATATTTGTATCTTATTTTACACATAGTATGTGTGTAATAAATGTTTGTTGTATTGAATAATGAATGAAAAGTGAAAGTCTTATTTAAAGCTAATGACCTTTAAAGGCAGAAATTGAATCCCCCAAAATAGGGAAAAAAATAAAATAAACAAAGGATCCTTAGTTCAAAACCATTCTTTTAACTTAAATAATTTAAGGATAAACTTTGTTAGTTCTGCTAAAATATACCCATTTAATAAATACTTAAAAAAAAATTTAGAGCAGCTAGGTGGCACCATGGTAGATAGAACCTGGAATCAAGAAGATTCATCTTCTTGACTCGGCTCTTTTCAACAATGAGATGATTCAGGCCAATTCCAATAGAGTTGGAATGGAAAGAACCATCTGCATCCAGAGAGAGGACTATGGGAACTGAATGTGGATCACAACATAGTATTTTCAGCTTTGTTGTTTGCTTGCTTGCTTTTTTTCTCTCATTTTTTCCCCCTATTTGTTCTGATTTTTATCATACAGCATGATAAATGTGGAAATATGTTTAGAAGAATTGTACATGTTTAATCCTATATTGGATTACTTGCTGTCAAGAAGAAGGGGGAGATGGGGAGGAAGAGAGAAAAATATGAAACACAAAGTTTTACAAGGCTGAATGATGGAAACTATCTTTGCATGTACTTTGAAAAATAAAAAGTTATTATTAAAAAAAAAAAAAAAAAAAAAAAAAAAAAGACATCTTCCTGAGTACAAATCTGGCCTCAAAACACTTATTAGCTGTGTGCCCCTAAGCAAGTCAGTTAACCCTGTTTGCCTCAGTTTCCTAATCTATAAAATGAGTGGGAGAAAGAAACAGCGACCTTTATTTTAGTTAAAAACAAAAAACCTCCCAAAAACCCCATATGAGGACACAAAGAGTGGGATAACAATAACAAAAACAAGATTCATAGATTCTATGGCAGATAGTGTACATAGCTGTGAAGGAATTTTAAAAAATGTTATAGATTAAGAAGCAGGATAAGTCCTCTTCTCACAGGAAAGGGGATTTGCCTGTATTCTTTCTTTTGGACTCCTTTATTCATAATCCTCATTTCCCAGATAACAAATCAGGAAGTATCAATTGAAGATTGAGTTGCTGTGAGCAGCAAGCCTCCTAAAACTTTTGAAACTCTTTGCTGCCTAAGCAGGATCTCCAAATAGTTTCTGTAGATCTTTAGTTTAAACATTTCTTTTTCATTATCTACACCACACTTATCTAGATAGAAGTAAACTTTCATTTTTTTTAGGGTTTTTTTGTTTTTGTTTTTTAGAAAAAAACATCATCAAAAAACACAGCTTTTTTTTATGTTAGATTTTGTTAAAAATCAATCTTATTTATTCTAAGGTATGTAACTTTTCAAAACACAGACATTAAAATCAATTGCTTTCTTTCTTAAATATTTCACATTCCAGTTAGTCATTTTTATCTTACCAATTTTGCCAAGTACCACATCTTGTCTTTGCTGTATTTTATTTGTCTTCGAGAGTGGTATATTTCCTGGAAAAAGATTTTTTTAATTTTGATAAATTTTTCCAAATAATAATAACATATAAGGTTATTGTTGATCTAATTGAATAAAGGAGACGCCATAAGAAATGTTATAAATGAAAAGTATATTAATTCTGTACTTTGTGTCTTATAAGTCTTTCAGAAACATTTCTATTTAATCTAATATCCATGTCATCTCTACTTCAGAGAGAGATGTGAAAACCAGTATAGTCTCCCTCCACCTTCAGATATATCTCTCTCCTAAGATAAAAGGAACATTTCATAGGAATCTTGAACAAGAAAAAGTTCATAATATGTTAGAATAAAGTTTGGACTTAACATTTTAGAAGTCTCCAAAAGCAGTCCCTATTCCATTCCCTTTTGGACCTCTCCTTGTTATAAATTTAATCCTTTCTTAATAGAGAAAATATCTTCTCTAAGGAAAATATCCCTTTTCAGAAAAAGGGTAAAGAAGAAAGGGCCCTTAGATGAGTCAATAGCTTAATCACTTTGGGACTAAGGAAAGCAATGATCTTAACAATACAAATTTATTTATTAAATATTCACTCTATCCATTTTGCCTACTTTTCATAGGTTTATTTACATATTTGTTGATATGGTTACTATTCAATTCATTACCTTTATCTTATGAGCTTTTATCCTATTAATCATCTTTCTACATAGGGGGAGGGGAAAAGGGAAAAAAGTCTGGAAAGCGCTTTTAAGACTAGAGATATATTATTTCTGAATACTTCAGCTGAACTAAAAAAGAAGTTTTTAATATGTTACAACAGTACAAACATTTCAACAATTCTTAATCTTTTTTCTTTTATCATTTTTACATTTAAAAATATCTAGTAATTATAATTACTGTTATTACATATATTAAAAATAAGAATATGCATAGTGAAAATGCTTTTCTTACTGCCTTTGAAAGTGCTGTCCTAAAATAATGAATCCCTTTTAAAAAATAAATAAAATTTACTCATAAGAAAAAAATATATACAAGAGAGAAAAAGTGATATAACAACTAAAGGTCTCAGAGTCAGAAAAATTAGGGTTCCAGTTCCCCCACTGCCCATCATCACTATGTGATCCTTGTCAGTTTGCCTGACCTCTCAGTACTCTAAAACTATACAGTGGAGAAAACTATTGATATGTATTGGTAGAGGGTTTTCTTTATTAGAAGTTCCCTACACCTATAAATTGGTAAGTCTGAACAAATGTAAGCATGCGTACTCACAAATATACACAACATGTAAATTGTGTGAAATTATGTGTGAAAACTAAATGTAAATTTTTAAAAATCTATTGTCCAAACTATGACATAATATTAAACAGCAAATCCATTGAGTTAGTACATGATATATATACCAAGGACAGACATAGCAGAAGGACAATGAGTTGAGTCCTAGATTGAGTAGGATGAAGAGAACAGACCAGATTTTATTTGGAAAATTGTAGAGATACTTCAACAAGACTAAGCTGTTGCTGCTACTACAACCCTTCATCCGCCAAAAAACAAAAAACACACATTTTTGAAATAGTGGCGATATGGTATGATTCTGAATCTTGGAATACCACTATAGTTCAGAACACAAGAAATATATGATAAGAAAAGTAGTAAGGCTAGTTATATAACAAGAGCAAAGAATATCTGATGGACAGCCTGAATGATGAAATGATCCTTATAAAATATAAAAAGAGCCACAAGAAAGAATCGTGAATATCGAGAAGATTCTCTATAGTACATTTGAAGAGTCTGGACAAGAATCACACAGGATAAGAGGATATACATGAACAGGATGGAATCTGCACTGATAGAGGGAATACTCACACAGGGATCATACCCAGATCTATTTGTGTATATGTATACATTCTGTGTATATATGTATATAAATACATATAATCAAGAGAGGTAGCAAGGCATAGTGAAAAAAGAATGGATAATACAGGTTGGAATAATGAAAATGGGAATGGGCAACAGGATCATTAACTCAGTGTCCAGTAGGCAATAATGGTCACAAATAATAGTAACAGCTAATATTTATGTGGCACTTATTTATATGATAAGCACTGTGTGCTAAGTCTTTTAGAATTATTTCATGTTATCCTCACAATCACTTTGGGAAGTAAGTGTATTATTAACCCCATTTTACAGATCAGGAAACTGAGGCAAATAGAGGTTAAAAAAATTGCTCAGGGTCACATGGCTAATAAGTGTCTAAAGCCACATCTGAACTCAAATCTTATTGACTCCAAGAACAATGCTTGGACCACCTAGCTGCCTGAGGGTAGAGAAGAGCTGCCTGTCTGCCTCAGTGGAAAGAGTTTCCATATTGGAAGTTCCCCACACAAAGGAAATCACAAATCCAACTCTCTCCAGAAGAAAAATACAAACATACACCACATATTTGTTTATGTATGCATATGTGTGTATATATGGATGCATTTCTCCATCAATTAATCTTTATTAATGAAACATTTATATAGTACTTATAATGTGCCTGGTACTGTGCCTGGGGGGAAAAAAAGAGACAAAATACAGTCCCTGCTCTCAAGGGACTCAATATAATGGAGGAAACAACAATCAATAAATATACAGACACACACATACACACACACATATATACAAATATAGACAGACATATAAAAAATTTACATGTAGGATAAATAGGAAATAATTAAAAGAAAAAGAAATTAAAATAAAATGACTAAAAGAAAGCACTAGAATCAAGAAGGGTTGGGAAAATGTCCTACAAAATATGGTTAAAGACAAGAAAATAAGGAAGCCAATAGATGAAGATGAGGAAGGAGAGCATTCCAGGAATGGGGAGCAGAGAGAGAAATGAAAAATGACAAAAGAACTGACATAGAGTAGTAGACAGAAGTAAAGCAAAAAAGTCAGAAGGGATAGGAAATAAGAGATATGAACACATACAATAATAAGGCTCAGAGGTAGAATACCTTAGGTTAAAAAATTACGGATAGGAGATTTAATCAAAAGAGAAAAATAGGAAAACTACACTATATGTCAGCCAATATTGTTTTAGACTATTTAAAATGCTATCTAGATAGCATAAGCTTGGAATATTGCTGTGGTTAACGGTATGATGAGTTTGTGGATTTAGAAAACTATAACAAGACATACTTATGAAGGATGACGTTATCCACCTTCAGAAAAACAGAAGACAAACAAGCATAATACACTCTTACATAGATGTATGTGAATGCACATGTGTATATATGTATGTCATTATAGTTATTATATAGATGTACATATGTGTGTGATTATAGGTATGTACTATATGTGTGTGTGTGTATATGTATATATACCTACACTTAACTGTAGCCTTCTTAGGGGAGGGAGGAGAAAAGGGGAAAAAAATAAGGTAAAAAAGTATAGAGCAGAAAACAAAAGAAAATCTACAAGAAAAAAAAAGATAGACAGCTCTGAACATAATATATAGTATTTATTATATAAGCTTTCTTGAAATGGAAAAATTTTTTTATTTTATATTTTGAACCTTTTCCTATTTTTTTACTGTGCATATGGCAGTTTTTCTTTTTCTTTGTTTTGTATTTGTTTTGAATGAGGGAATAAGGGGAAAAGCTAAAAAAAAAAAAAAAAAAAAATGAAAACATGGAAGATGGAGTGCCTTGTCTGTAAACAGCAAGGACAACAGTGTCAGTGAACTTTAAAGTGTATGGAGAAGGTCCTCAATTAAGAAGGGTTTTGAATGTCAAATAGAGGATTTTCTATTTGATCCTAGAAGCAATAAAGACCCACTGGAGTTTAGTGAGTACCGGGATAAGACAGTCGGATTTTTGCTTTAGGAAAATTCATTTTGTAGCTAAATGAAGGATAGATTGGTGTGAGGAGAGACCTGAAGCAGGCAGGCTCACTAGCAGACTACTGAAATAATTCAGGTGTAAGATGGGAGCTTGCATCAGACTGCTGACTAATCCGGAGGAGAAAAGGGAAGATATTTGAGAGATGTTGTAAAGGTAGAATCAACAGGCTTGGAGGCCAGTTTAGATGTAGGTGAGAGAGAGTGAGGGGTCCAAGGTAACTGCTGGTTTGTAAGCCAGACAAATTGGAAAGATGACCGCACCTTCAATAGTAACAAAGAAGCTAGGAATAGAAAGAGGTATACTTTAAGGGGAAAGAGAATGAGTTCAGTTTTAGACATGCTAAGCTACAGATGTCTGCTAGACATCCAGTTCAAGTCATCTAAAAAGCATTTGGAGATGCAAGACTCCTGGAGATTAGTAAAGAAGTTGGGGCAGGACAGGCAGATTTGAGATTCATCAGCATAGAGTTTATAATTAAATCCATGGAAATGATGAAATCACCAAATAAAATAATATAAAGAGAGGGGAAAGAAGGACAGAGCCCAGGGAAAGAATCCTGAGGAATATCTATAGTTAAAGGAGGTGATCTGAAAGATCTTATAATGTAAATAAAAATATAATTAACATTTATATACCTCTTTAAGGTTTACAAATACTTGACATATATTATTTTATTTGATCCTCAGGTAGGTAGATGCTAGTATAATCGATCCCCTTTTACACATAAACTGACATTGAGAGAGGTTAAGTGACTTGGCTGTGGTCACACAGCTAGTAAATGTCTGAGGAAAGATTTAAATTCAGGTCTTCCCAATTTGTAAAACTAAAGTCCTACCCATTCCACCCCCTTGTGGAAAGAATGGTGAATCTAGAGTTAAAAGACCTGGATTTGAATTCTGCCACCACATCCATCCAAGTTACCATAAGCAAGTCACATTTCCTTTCTAAAAAATTTAAATGATAATTTTCAGAAACCAACAAATCAAATTGCTACATGAAGAAGGGGGCACCCTCCCCCAAAAGCCTGAAGATTAAAGGTTCCACAGCTATCTAAATTCCCAATTCCTCTTCCCTAATTTTGTGGGCAACTGTCACCTTTCCAAAACAGAAGGTGGGACAATCAAGCATTCCTGCATGACTGTGGCAAAAAAGTGACAACCGTAAGGTACAAACTGGCAGCTCCTCCCAAGATGTTGAGGATGTGGTACCATACTTACTGTATATACATTAACATCTACAAGTTCAAAGAGGCTCATCACTAAGTTAGCCAAGAGGTGAGAAAATTTTTAGCCACTTCAATTCTAGAAGAGAATCTCTCCAATGTGTAACATGAGTGGGAATGGCCATTCTGGTGAACTTAGAGATCCGTGAAGTACTGAAATAAGAAGGTTTTAAGTTACTGTGATTGGTTTGCTATTTTAAACACAGACCAGAATTCATATACTCTTAAGTAGTTTATCCTTCCAAAGTAGTCACATTGGTCCTTAAAATCATAGAACTACATATATATTGTGAGCACTGGAAGCTGGTGAGACCTTAGAAACTATCAATAAACCAAAAAGCATTTATTAACTGTCTACACTATGCCAAGCACGATGACAAGCTACAAAGGCAAAAAAGGAATAGACCCTGGCTTCAAAGAATTTATATTTTACAGAGGTGAGGGGGAGAGGATCCCACGTGGCACAGATATCATGGTACAGGGAAGAGAATGGTGAATGTGGAGTTAAGGGACCTGGGTTTGAATCATGTCACTGCTATTTCTCATTCATATTATCTTAAGCTTTTTGATCTCTAGATCTCACTTCCACATCTGTAAAATGTGAAGGCTGGACTGAATGATTTCTAAGGTTGCTTCCAGCGCTAAATATAGGATCTAATATCTATGCAGACAATTACACAGAATGATTACAAATAAATACAAGGTAGCCTGAATAGGAAGAGCACTAGCAGCAGGAGTTGGGAAACAATCAGGAAAGATTTTTTAAGGAATAGAGATTAAAGGACTCAATACAAATCCTAAAAAGTATGAGGCCTGAGTTATATCAGAAATATAAAGGAGTCTTCTAAAATAAATGATTCAAAATGGAAGGATCCTTAGGGATCACCTAGTTCAATTCTCTCAAGAATACTGATACCCAGAAAGATGAAGACTCTTGCCTACAAACACATGGAGTTACTAGCAGGCAAGAGTCTGAGAATTAGATATCCTACCTTTGGATGTATTACTTTTTTCCATTACCCCACTTCTCAAAATACTTCCTCTTTGTGAGGTGCCATCAGAGCCAACAATACATTCCTTTAAATACTTTCAATCTTGTCCATATTTTATCCTTTGTAAGTGAACCTGATTTTTTATATCTGCCAAAAAAGTAGTTAGAGACAAATATAGTGAATAAATTGGAATGATTAAGTTTGTGTAATACTAGATTTAAAGAAATTCACTTTTCTATATCACTTCAAATGACTCTAAGGCAATATTCATGTATTCAAAAATGATACAAAATGACACACACACAAAAACCATGCCAGAATTTACAGCTCCACAATATTGTTCCTTTACAAAGCAATCACTTAGGAAAGCTCCATTCCAATGACTATCATTGCTCAGTAATTTTTGGAACACTTCTTTTGGAACTGCCTTCAGAGTCAGCTTATAAGACACACTTGAAAATAAACCTTATTGGGGATCTAGAGATGTGGGACACTGCAAGTGTTACAGATAATTGGTGTGTTGGTTAACTGAACTAAGTGTTTTTTTCACTTTTCTATTCTTTATAAGCAATGGCTCTCTGGGAAGGAAAGAATGATATAGTAAGAAAAGTTGATGGTATAAAAACAAGATATCAATAGGTTTTTTGGTGTTTTTTTTTAAGATTAGAATTTCCACTGGCCCTGATTAAAAAGAGAAAATGAGTTTCATACCTATCTAGATTCAACTCAGTATCATTATGAAACATCTCAGTATCCTTAGAAATTAATGCAAAGAGAACTAGGCTTAGAATCAGAAGGCCTGGCTTCAAAACCTGACTGACCTATGTGGCTATATATAAGATCCTTAACTTTACTGATCAAGAATGCCTTTATGTATAAGTTGGTGACCAGAATATTTTCATTAAGTACCTCAAAGTATAGTGGTTAAAAAAATAAAAACAAAATTAAAAAGTGACTTATGAACTAGAACAGAACTAAATAGAAGCATAGTTCTTCATATTTTGAGTTTACTTTCTTTATAAATTTTTTTTTAATTTTCTGTTTAACAAAAACAGAACAGCCAAAAGACAGAAAAGGAAAACAAAACAGAACACTGTCAAGTGCCCAGCAGAACATCAGGGAGAGATTCAAAATATGTAACAATAAATTATCAGTTCAAGAAAGGATATATAAAAGTAAAACAAATCATTTTCATGAGTGTCTATCTTTTTTTTTTTTTTTTGCTTCCTTGTAGGTATCTTTTGTTCTCTGCTATGTACTTTTTTTACTCTATTCTTTTTATCCCTTTCACCTTCCTGTCCCCCGCCACCTCCCTCAAACAGGCTATTGTGCTTAAGTACAAATTATTTATATATACATATATAGATATATACATACATACACCACTACACACACATACAGACCCACACACATATACATATATCTATACACAATATATATATATATACACAATGTATATATATACATAGAGCAACATACATATATATCTACATATACTCAGATACATACATACACAGATATATAACATATATGTAAACGTGCAACTAAAACAATATTAGTGTGGTTGACATATAATGTAGATTTCTCTCTTGATTGAATGTTTAAGTGTGACTTTGTCTACGATCAATGATTTCCAACTGTATTTTTCTTCCTAATAAATTCTACTTCTGATTCTTGTAGTGTTAGCATGTATCTCTTCTTTCCCATCCCTGTTAACTCTTCTGTTTTAATTCTGCTCCTTAACTTTGTTTTGCTATTACTTAACCTCTCCCCACCCATGGATCCCTCCCTTGTCTTCTTCATCCACCCTTTGCTTCTCTCTCCACCCATCTTTCCCCCATTATTTTGTATAGATTTTGGAGGATACTATATTCTTCATGGTATATAATGTTGCCTATTTAATCTATTCCCAATGTGAGCAGGTTTTCACTACGAACCTTCCACCACCCTCTAATACATCTGTGTCTGTCTATTCTTCCTCAGCAGCTCATTTATATAATATAATTACTATTTTACTTTTCTTAGGCAGTTTTGCTTTTTAGTTCAGTTTTTCTTAAAAAAAAAAAAAAATTTATTAAAGGAAGCAATTTTTTTTTAAAAAATGCTTTTAGCTAAAGGCTAAAGGAGATCTAAAGTTTCTAATCTTAAAATTGTTAATTTTAGTTTTTTATATTCTCATGTGACCAAACAGTACTTGCTTTAATGAATGTTTCTCTATCTAGAGGAACTAAGTAGGGTTATTTTTATATTTAGTTATCTAAATATGCCAGAATAAAAATAAAAATAGTAATCTTTCCTTTTTGTCAAAGATTTCATGACAAAATAATGATTTTCCTTTAGAAAGCAATATCCAGTAGTCTAGAAGATGTCAATTAACCAATATTAATAAATGGTGTCATGTACTAGGGACTATGCTAGGTTCTTGGGCTAAAAATACAATAAATAAAGCAATCTCCACTCCCTGTTATCCTAACAGGGCAACAAAGATATCTATAAGTATATGCAGAATAAATGTAAAGAAATATTAAGTAGTTAAATATTGGAGCAGGTTAAGAAAGTGCTCAAGAAGTTAACAGCAATTAGGGAAGGCTGCATGTGGAAGGGAGTGCTTGAAGAAAAACTGGGGCAGAAGTCAGAAGGGGATCAGCGTGAACAAAGACATGGGAGGAACATTTATCCATGGCAATAGTGCTCACTAAATGCTTTTTGAGTGTTTAATTTCCTTTTTTCTTTTGGAAAATGCTTGCTAATGAAGATAAAGTTGATGATTCCAAAGAACTTTCCTAAACATACTAGGCTCCACTGGAAATTTCAAATGGTTTAGAAGTAGCAGTGGTCTTCTCTCAAGAGGACAGTCTTTTAATACTAACTGTATTTCCTTTCAGTTACAACAGAAGCTGACAGACTAAAAACTGTGGCAATAACCTAATTATATTTTCAGAAATAAAGTATCCTGGGGAGCAGGATAGAGGGAAAAGAGAACTGTCATGACTACTAATATTAGTCCAAAAAAATTAATTCACTAAATGCAATTCTTTATATGGAAATGTTTCTATTCCTAATTTCTTTTGGTGTGCTGCCTTTGAACCTGCAGTATATATGATTTTCTTAGTATTAATTTAAATACCATAATCCTAGAAGGAGTATGAAGAAGAGATCAAGGGCCAAGAAGATGGGGGAACAGTTATTTACTCATCCTGTTCAAAAGTCAAAAGGGAAAGGTCAACATTTATTTAAAAAAGAAAAAGTGATAACTTTTTTTTAAGACTTCAAATGAGGAAAACTTGAATAGTTTAAGGCATAATACACTGAACTGGAGGAATATCTGAATTAGAGATTAGTCTGAAAGGCAAATCTGAAGTGTTAAATAATTTATTAAGTTGAAAAACTTTTTAAAGAAACATATTTGATTAATTTTTACACACACAAAATTAGTAAGCACTAGGAAAAGTGTTACACAGAATAAGTTCTAAGACTATCTTAGGAGATTTGCTTTAATGAATAGGCATTTAATAGCTTTTTTTTTTAATGAACTGACTTCAGATTTCATTTGTATGAAGAACTTTACCAATGAAAGTCAGCACATTCTCTATCTTAAAGAGTATCACAGAGAACCAAGAAATTAAGAATTATGAATTTTTCTAAGGGTTACATAGCCAGTGTCAGAGGCAAGACCTACACTCAGGTTTTTCTGGTTTCGAGGTGCTATACTGTACCAGGCCATGCATTTCTCAAATTGATAAGAGTGATTGTCTATAAGTAAATAGGTTGCTTTAAAAACCACTGAAACTACTTGAAAAAGTCACAGGATAAACTGATAATTCTTCCATTAATTTTGTTTATGAAGGTAATTTGCAAAGTAATTACTTTTTTTAAAATAAAAAGCATATTAATAAACTGCAGACAAAACATAGTCCAAATTATCAAAAATTCCCAATTAGTGGAAACAATGACATATTAATGTGTTTGCATAATTTTTAAAAAGCCATAAAAAGAAGCGATCTACAAAGGAATGAAAGCACAGATGAAAAAGGATCTATTAAGTAGTTACTATGTGTTAAATACTGAGTATACAAATATAAAAATCCAGATGGTCCCTGATTTCAAGGAGGTCACACTGTAATTGGGAAAAACAGCTGCAAATAATAAAGGCCTATTGGAAAATGACTGAATAAGTTGTAGTATATGAATGCAATGGAATATTACTGTTCTATAAGAAATTATTAGAAGCCTGATTTCAGAAATGCCTAGAAAGACAAACAAGAACTGATGTTAAATAAATCGAGCAGAACCCAGAAAATATTGTACAACACAATTATTTGATGATCATTTGTGATGGAGTTGATTCTTTTCAACAATGAGGTGATTCAAGGCAATTCCAATAGACTTGTAATGGAAAGTGCCATCCGCATTCAGAGAGAGGACTCTGGAGATTGAACATGAATCAAAGCATAGCATTTTCACCTTGCTATTATTGCTGTTTGCTTGAGTTTTCTCTTTCAATCAAGGAGGAAAACTGGAACATAAAATTTTGCAAAGTTGAATGTTGAAAACTACCTTTGAATGAGGAAGGAAGGAAAGGAAGAAGGGAGGAAGGAAAGGAAGGAGAAAAGGAGGGAGGAAAGAAGGGAGGAAGGAAGGGAAGAAAGGAGGAAAGGAGGAAGGGAGGAAGGGAGGACAGAGGCAAAACCCAGGAATCTTAAAGTATATGTATGAATCAAATGATACTGCTCAAGGGTATAGAGGCAAGAAAGATATTAAGATCAGAGAATCTTAGGACTTAGTAACAAGGCAAATGATAAAGTCAAGTGGTCCTCCATGTCACCAAAAGAATTAGAGCAGGTGAATTTCATCTAAGTTGTATTAGCAGCCATGTTTCTTCTCCACTGTTAGCCTGAATGGGACCTGGGTAACCTGGAACCAGTGCATCAGGGGAGGAGGTAGCTAGATAATGGAGAAGGATACTCTCAGTGGCAAATGAACACAAATGACCTAGGTAAATATACATGCCTTGGATATTGGCATTATTTAAACTGCATATACACATCCTAGTTAAAAATGTTAAAGTATAGAAAATGGAAACCAACAAAAAGTGGGAATGTAAACATTTTCATATAAAACATTATATTTAACCTTTTTCTTTTCCTCTTCACATTAATGAAATATGTGACTAAGTTGCTTACTGTTACTTGTATAAAAACTAGGGAAATGTTTAATAAATATCATAGGACCTAATTACAAAATCAAGACTAGCGAAAATACTTTCAGATTGAGAAAGTGACTGTTTGTCCATAGCTATGCAAAAGTACTGCAAATCATACAACTCAGTGAGAAAATTATACCCCAAAATAAATTAGGCAATTGGATAGTAGTATCAATCTTTTTCAGCCCAATAAGATAAAAGTAGATCCATTACAAGCAATAATTTATTCCATGGCATTTAAACAAAAAAAAAAAAAAAAAAAAAAAAAGATTAAAGAATTTTCCAGTATAAGGTGTCAGAATTTGATATTAGAGTTGTACCTCATTCATTCTGCAAAATCTAACCCATTCATCAAAATCAAATTGCTCTAGAGATCCAAAACGAAACAAAATCTATATTTCTTTTCTCAAATAGTTATTATATAAGGAGTATGGACAATGCCAAAAAAGTCAAAAGAAATCATTTCAATCAACTCACTCTGTCCATAACAACTGGTATTATTCTCATTTGTAAGTGTTAAATAGAGGACCTGCTATGAATTTTCTTAATTTTACTATTTAGGATGTTTAACTAAAAATAAATAAATGAATGAATGAATGAAACCAGAGACCACAGTTAAAAATACACTTTACTGACAAACCTTATGCTTGCTAAGTATTATACTATTTCATATCTAATAGTTACATTACTTAATAGTTTATCTATTTCCAGTTAAAGTCTCAATTGTGAAACCTAAAATGAAAAATAAATAAAAATGGGTGATTTAGAGAACAGTATTCAGATTAAAACATTTCAGTAATGCTTTTTCTTTTGTAACTTGATATTTGGTCACTAAGTTATGATATATTTCTAATGGCACAAATTGTGAAAAGACTATTGAGTACATTTAAACACAAAAAAGAAAGTGAACAGGTCATATAGCAAGAGAGTGACCCACCCATAGCCATAAGATGTTAAAGGAAGGCCATTAGCACACTGGGTAGATCTTCCATAAGAAATTCTGAGTAAATCACAGACAAGCATCAAAGAGAAAGAGAAACACTGGATTTAGAACCAGAACACCTGGGTTCAAATCTAGTGCAAGACTCTACCATTGTGACTTTGGTCAAGTCACTTAACCTCTTTGGGCTTAAGTCTCCTCAAGTGTAGGATGAGGGCATTAGATTCAATGTCGACTGAGGTTTCTCTCAATTCTAAATCTTTTGGGTGGCACAGAGTTAGAAATTATCTTCATGAAAAAAATATGAATCCATCAAAGTACAGTATCACCCTATAAAAGGAGCTTTCAACCTGAGGTTATGGAAGAAATCTTGCTTTTAAGGATAAAATTAAATAAAAGAAGTTATAAAGATATCTATTAACAAGAAGTCTTTTTTTTTTTTTTGCTTTCCACAAAAAGTACATAGCAAGAGGTTTTATTAATCAATATCACAGAATCAGAGTTAAAAGAGACCCAAAGGCCCATGTCAAAGGAGTTCCCTTTAAGAACTATTTCTTCAATGGATATTTGAGTGAAAGAGGAGATAATGAGGGAATATGTATAAGTGATGCTTCCATCCATAAAGAGACAAGAAGAAAGAATTCTTGGTACAAGGCCCCAATCTTTTCAGTGAAATATAAGACAAGGTTTATGATTGATAATGTTGGGGTGAGAGGTGTAAAAAGAGATGAAAAGATGACACTATGGAAAGTGTGGAACAGCAAATCAATTAGGATGGAAGAGAATTTTACATTTTTGCAGTGAGATCCAGTTGAGATTAGATTACATAATTTGTAGTAGACCCATTTAGAATGATTTCATGATGTCTTCTAGTTCTATTCAGCAACATAATTTTTTTTTAAATTCTAAACACTATATTTTAAGAAATAATAAGCTAAAACTACCCAGATCTATTAGGATGAAAACGTAAAGTGAAGCTACAAAGAAGTCAATAATCACCTCCTAAAAAAACTCCAAAAGGAAGTCACAGAAATCAGGAAGTCAATGTCAAAATCCAGAGCTCCCATGTCAAAGAGAAAAGTGCAACTTTCTAGGGAAAAAAAAAAGCATTTAAACTACCATAATTCACAGCTAGGATTACACAAGACCTTAAAGCTTCTGCTAAAAATCAGAAGAAATCTTGGAATAAAATATACCAAAAGTCAAAAAAAGTTTACAATCAAGAGTAACATAACTGAAAAACAAAATCCTATAGGGGGAAAACAGAACTGTAATGAACCAGGTCTCAAACATTTCTAATAAAAGAAAAAAAAAAAAAAACTAGAGCTGAGTAGAACTTTGAAATACAAGCATAATGAAATACAAACAATTTCTGTGCTATTAAAAAGTGATGAAAGAGATCCTTTCAGAGAATCCTGGGGAACATGTACTAAAATAGTGAACTGAGCAAAATTAAAATTTTATCAATATAGTAGAAGTATCACTATAAGGAAGAATGTCATTGTAAAGAAAAACAACTTTGAAAAACTTAACTACTCTGATGAAAACAATGACCAAACATATCTCCAAAGGACCTGTGCCTTAAAGGTATGATATCCAACTCCTGACAGAAGTGAACTTGTGGTGAAGGACACATATGGTTTTTGATAAGGTTAATTTTTTTGTTCAGCTTGAGTATGTATATTTATTTTAAGGAATTTTTCTTCTCATTTTTAATGGGAGAGAATATTAGAAAGAAGAGAGAGGTTAACAATAGTGATGCTTTAAAAAAAAGAGAGGGCTACTAAAAGACTTTTTAAGACACATATAAATATAAAAGTAAGCAGTATGAAATGGAAATCCATGGTTTTATTCATGATTTTTTTTGTATGTTCTATTATGTATAAAAAAAATGTTCTTTTGAGAAGCAGTGAGAGATAAAATTTCAAAATAAAATAAAATAAAATTTTAAAGTAGTTACACGAGGATTTCTCGCAAAGTTTCTCAAGTTAAGATGAAGTGGGGGCTGACATACAATGTATTAATGAACTATGATTAGGACATTTTTGGCTTTGATTCATGTTTCATTCATTCTATAATTATAATAAACACACAAATGTATATATACAGTTTTTTAAAATCAAGCTGTAAATACAGACTGTAAAAAATGTCAAAGCAGAAAAAAAATTAAATTTTCACCCATTACAGGATCTTGCCAATTACAAGATAATGCAAATTAGAATAATTTTTAACACAACTAATTACTTTACTGATAATCACTTAAAAGTCACATAGTGTTATCAAATTTAAAAGATGGCTTTATCTACAAACTTACTGCAGGTCTCCGAGGCTCTCCTGGCAGCTGTGGAGGATAAACTTTTTTATTCTTCTTCTCCCATCTCCTTGAGATATCAAGGGAAGCACTCGTGTGAATATGTGACAAAGGCAAAACATTTTGTGATGAGAGCAACCTATCAAAAAAACCAGGAAAGCTTTTAGACCTTTAACCGTTAGGAATCCTCTGTTGTATTAGTTTGATTATAAGAAAAAACAATTTAAGGACACACATAAACACAACAATTATGGAACAGTAAAACTTTCTAAATGGCTAAAATGAGCTTAATATATTTTAAACAAATCTCTTTCCTCCCTCTGACTTCAATACTTCTGTCAGTGGCACAACCATGTTTGTTACTTTGGTGTCATCTATGATTCTTCATCCTTTCTCACTTCCCAAATCTAGTCCAAATCTTGTCCAATCTATTTCCACAATATCTTTTCTTTCTTTTGTATTTCTACTGATTGAATGTAAACTCCTTGGGAGTATAAGTTGTTTCAATTAAGTTTATATGTATTCCTAGAACATAGCTCAATACCTGACAGAGTATATGCTTAATAAATGCTACTTATCCCCCTAGTTGTTTAAAAAAAATAATAATAACCTTGCATTTAAAAGACTTTAAGATCCATATCCTAAAAGTTTACAAATTAGCCTGGCAATAGAACCTTCCTGCTTTCTGAGACCTGTTCATCACCATAGACTGTTCAATTGGTCAATTGAAAAACTCATGAAATAAGTTTAAAAATGTAATGGACATTAGTCCTCTACAGCCAATGAAGTGGCACTGTAGTAGGAAAATCAGCCAGAGAATACTAAAGAGCATGCTATTTTTAGCTTTATAAACATTAAGTTACCTATTGATCATTCAAATATAAGATCCTCATTCATTGATCAATCAGTAGCTATGCTATTTGAGGCACCCTAATAATAAACTCTGACATTCTCATTTAAAATGAGGTTTTACAACCATGTAGAAAGACATGCCTCTTGGAGAGGCAAATAAAGGAGATGGTGAAATTGGTTTTCTCTTGTACACAAAAAGAACAAGAAGAAATATAACTTTACAGGATGCTTAGTCATTTTGTGTTACAGTGCTTATGACAAACATTTGCAAAAAGATTACCACAAAGATAAAGACAGTCTATACACCAATATTTGTAGCAGAGGATAAGAAGGTAGAGAATGTCTAGGGATATAGATTGACTTGACCCTTTAAATCAATCAACATATATTTTAATAATAAGTAATTTCAGTGGCAAAGGATATGTCAGTTAAAAAATACACTGGAGGGGCAGCTAGGTGGAGCAGTGGATAGAGCACCAGCCCTGAATTCAGGAGGACCCTAGTTCAAATGTGATGTCAGACACTTAACACTTCCTAGCTGTGTGACCCTGGGCAAGTCACTTAACCCCAGCCTCAAAAAAAAAAAAAAAAAAAAAAAATACACTGGAATACAAGCTTCAAAGTTGAAAACAAAAAGCGGAAAAAAAAAAAAAAAAAGGTTTCTAGACTATACAGAAAGAAGCCCAATCTCTCTTTTTGAGACGAGTTGGGAAATGCTAGATATGTTAAGTGCCAAAAAGCATCACATATACAAAAAATTATTATCTATTAACAAATAGGAAACAACTATTGCTAAACAATTAATTATTGGCCTCGGGGCTCATTTTTGATTTGGCTCATTTTGATTTGTAAAGTCAAACTGCTGACTTAAAAATAAAGGCAAATCAATAACAAATTGCAAAGGTAACTGAAAAGTTATTTCTTAACACTAAGTACAATGCTTTGTATATGATAAAGCTTAATGAATGTTTATTGGTTTGTTTTTAAATAATCTACACACATTCAATATACTCTCAATGAAAGTTTGAGAACAGAATGGATGGGCAACTTTCACAAACAATATTCTAGATCAGAATACATCTTCATAGTCACACCTGACCAAAAAGTGTAGAGAAAACAAGAATCCTTTTTTTTTCTTCTTTTTTTTTTAAGTAATAAAAAAAGCATTTGGTATAGGAAGATGTTACAATGGATAAAGAGCTTGACTTAAGTCACAAATATGAAATCAAATTCTGTCTCACACCTTAGTTTTATGACCCTCAGCAAGTCATTTAATTCCTCTCAGCTTCAGTTTCCTAGTCAGTAAAATAGAGATAATAATAGAACCTACCTCCCAAGATTATTTTAAGAATGAAGTGAGATATTATATGTAAAGCACTGTGAGTATACTCCAAGGCTCTAACATGGGTTCTCCTCTGTTTTCTCTATCACTTTCTTGGAGACCTCATGAGCTCGCAGGGGTTCAATTATGCATTATCTCCATATAATCCTCCTACAACACCCTCTATCTGAGCTCTAGACCAACATCACTATCTATTAGGCCTACAGAACTTGATAGCACAAGCATCTTAAACTCAATGTCTAAAACAAAATTCACCTTCCCCCTAAAAACCTCACCTTTCTTCCCAATTTCTCATGAAGAATTGTTCTCATGAGAATCAATATTTGATATCTTGGTGTCATTCTTAATGCCTTATTCTTCTCCCTGATCCCATAAATTCAAACAGTTGCCATGTCTCATAATAAACTCTACCCCTACAACATTTCTTGTACCTTCCAAACAATCCACTCACATGGCCAACCTCTTCACTTTTCACTTAGATCACTGCAATGATCTTAGATCACTGTAATGTTCTGTTTCTCTAAATTGTAATCATTCTCTGGGAGGAGGTTTCTTGGGGAGCTTCTGGGTGCAGCCTTAGTTTCAGTTCAGTTCCAATAATGCCAAAATGCAGCCAGGAGTTAAAGTTGAGATCCTTTATTGTGTCCTTCAAATTCCTGAATCTTTTCCTATGCCTGCTTAGCTTTAACAGAGGCCTGTCTCTCTCCTTGGTTCCTGAAAGCTCTTGTCATAATGTCTCCAGCCATCTTCAGCCTCTCCTCCTCCCAGCACAAAAGGAAGTTGGAATGAATCAGACTCTGCCTCTGAGAGTGGGATTGTGGGTTACAGTAGGCTTGTGGGGGGCTCCCGGAAGTCAATCCTAGTTCTGAATCTCCCAAAGTCCCTGAAGTTCTCTCCTTCACTGAATCCTACTCTAAATCTCCTCCCAGAGAGTGGGCTTTTATATGCTCTCTAAAGGTGTGAGTTTAATATGTGGACCAATGAGAGAACTCTTTTAAAGGTGTAAACTCCTTTAAAGGTTTGAACTCCTTTAAAGGTGTGAACTAAGTATATAAGTACCTTGTAAGAATCCTAACATAATGCTATTCTAATTGCTTTCCCCAATCCAGTCTCATTATTTCTAAAGGGCAGGACTGGCCATGTCATTCCTCTCCTCAATAAATTCCAGTGAATTTATATTACCTTTAGGATCAAATGCAAACTCTTCTGCCTTTTAAAACTCTTCATGAGGGGCAGCTAGATGACGAAGTAAATATAATACCAGCCATAGAATCCCTAGTTTCCTTCCTCTTATAAGAGGCCTTTCTGGATTCCCTCACCAACTCCAGATGTTTTAAGTGTCTTCTTACCAAATTTAGACTTTCTATATGCTTACATTAGTATATGTTGTTTCTATTGATAGAATGAAACCAAGAACTACTTCATCTTCGTAACTTCAATACCTATCAATCCTAATCCATAATTTTACAGATAGGGAAACTGAGACACAGAGATAGGATATGAATGCTCCAGACTTGACTCTCCATTACTCCAGTTACTTCTCTATATGTTGTCTTGGTCCTCTTATCCACTTTTAAGGATTCAATTATGATCACTATAAGTGACTCCCAAATGTATATTATAATCTGCCCTAATATTTCTCTTAAACATCAGTTCTACATGACCAGTGTCTGTGGAAAAAAGCTTTATCTGCTGAAAATTTCACTGTTTCTGTTTAAAACCTAATTGTCCTTCATTCTTTTTTCTTCATTATCCCAATATCCAACCAGTTATCAAGCCTTGCCAATTCAATCTTTATAACACCTCTTGCATCTATGTAATTTTCACATTAGTATGCCCAAATACCCCTGTAGAGGTTCTCATTGCCCCTCACCTGAACAGTTACAAAAGCTTCCTAAATGGTCTCTCTGATTTATTCTCTCTCTTCCACAATCCATTCTTTACAAAAATACTTAAATAATCTTCCTCAGCAAAGAAATGACAGTGACACTCTCTTGCTCAAAATCCTTCATTTACAATCATTTTCCAGGGATAAAACTAAATATCTCTTGGCTAGCATAATGGTCCTCCATAATCTGGCTCCAATCAATCTTCTCAACTTTTTAATGCATCACTTTTTCTTTGGGGCCAGGCCTGCCTGGGGCAAACCCCAAAAGTTCAGAATTAAGATTGAAATTAAATGTGACAACAGATCTCATTTTCTCCATCAGACTGCCTCTACTATTATTTTTTCTCTCTTATCATCAGCTATTTCCTATCTGTTGCCTCCTCTATTCCCATCTACAAAAACATCCATGTCTTCTCCATCTTTAAAAAAAAAAGTTCACATTTGATTCTACCATTTAGGTCATCCTAGAGTCCTATTCTTCATGGCTAAAATTCTTTTAAAAAATCATCTACACACAGTGCCTTCACTTCCTTTCCTTTCACTCTATTCCAAATACTCTTTAACCTTATTTTTTGACTTCATCACTTAACTGACACTACTCTACCCAAAATTACCAATAATCTCTTAATCAACAAATTTAATGGACTTTTCACAACTCACATCTTTTCACTCCTATGACCTTTACAATGTTGATCATCTTCTTTCTGGCTTTAAATACTGTTAGAAGAAAAACTCTGAATGGACCAAACAAGTAAGAACAATTTTAAATATGAAGTTAAGTGATGAACATTGTGTCTGTTGTGTAAGGACTAATCTAGCTAAATTTCAGTAGGCTCATCTTCAAAAAGTACACAACCAAATGATTAAAGTTTTTGGATATAACATCATACAAAGAATACATTGTGACTATTATTTGTTGACTATTTTTACAAGTATTCGATTCAGTATAAAATGAACTGCAACCAACAAGGTAGAAGTTGCATATGTTAAGTTTTTAAGAGAGTCCTAAAAAGATATAACAAGCATCACTGTGTTCTGTAGTCTGATTACTAATAGTAAGGGAATCATGAAAGAGAATAAATATGCTCACAAAGCAACTGTATTTCCACTATCATGGACACTTCTAGTAGAGTTACAATTCCTTGTAAATAATAAAGTCTCCTAGGTGCTATCAATTGTGGAAGACATAGTGCTATATTAAACACCAAGATATGCAAAACCTCCTAAATAAAATCCTTCATCAGATGGCTCTGGAGGCGAAAAGTAAGGCAGGTCACCTTGTACAGCTCTCCCTCCTAAATACTATTCATTTAAATGTCATGGCATCACCTCCCCTGATGTCATAGTCCTTTTCCAGAAGGAAGGACAAACAAAAACCTCTGCAAGTAAAGCTGGTCTGGAATTGGTCATTTGATTTCAGACTCCCTCTCTCCCTTCTTTCCAATTTTCTTCCCTCCTTCCTTCCCTCTCTTCTTCCTTCTTTCCCTCCTTCTTTCCTCCCTCCCTATATGATACATATGGTACCATACCTTTATCTACAAATACTGTTAAACCTCTGAACCTCTCAAGGTATCTTGGAGTTTACTGGCTAGATTTCTTCCTTAAAGATCATGCCTTAAACCAAAAACAATCTAATTCTAATTGGTCCTGGGCCAAGCCTCAAGAGGTCATTGTTTGGGTCCTGACAGACTCATACTGAATATAAACAGCAGTCATTTCTGTTTAAGCCAGAAACTCTGAGGGTCTTCCCCTCCCAGATTAATTTATCTACTTATTTATTTGGATTTCTTTGAACTACTTGAAAGAGACTCAGCCTCAATTGCTAAGTAGTCTTAATCACAAAATGGGTGTAGCCTCTGAGATCTATGAAGACTTTAGTTTTCAAGGGCTTCTTCCATTTCATTCAGTACCATCTCCAGTCATCTTGATCTACATTTGGCCACAGAACCCTGATGGCTCTGGAGGGGAAAGTGAGACAAGGTGACCTTGCACAGCCCTCCTTCAGTCAAATCCAACTCACATGAATATCATAGTATCAACCTCCTGATATCATGGTCCCCTTTGGGAAGGAAAGACAAAAAACAACAATCACTCAAAAGAATTTGTTCTAACACTCAAAAAACCCAATTGGATGCAGAATGCCTATAATGAAATAATAAGAAATAAGCAGCTTGGATTACATTTGGAAAATTGAACATTTTCAATGGACCTAAGCATCTCTCTGAAGAAAACAACAAAAAAGTCTTTTCAACACCAATATTGCTCTGGTGATACTTATGTGGCTAAAAATGATACTATCACACACAATACATGAAAACTACTACAAATCACCCAGAATGCTAAGAAGAAAAAAGTAAGCTGTAGCACATAAATCAACAGTAAATTAATTCCAAAATGGCATAAGATCAGATAAAGAAAAAGAGTTGAGGAAATCACACGGGAAGAGTGGGTTACACCAAATGTTAAATGGGCCCTCTATGAGAGATTCATGGAGGGCCATGGACAAGAATGACACAGAATGAAAAAGACATGAAAGGGGTTACACTTCGTAAAAAGTACCTATAAGTATAAGAAGACACATCCACAAAAGTCAGGAATATGTTATGCTTATTAAGGTACAGCAAGGAGAGAGGGAAAGTGTGAATTTCAATCTTGGTAAAAAGTAATGGTAAAGGTACCACTGAAATCACTGAAGTAATCCTTTTTAGAGATGAACACAGTTAATCACTTGAACTTCTACAGTTACTATCCCAACCACATTTTCTTTTAAATTAAAGCAAAAATTTGCCTAAGTTCCCAGTGAAATTAATATTGGCCTTAAGCCATACTCAGAATAATACTGAGCTATTACCCACATCAAGGTGGAAAATTTTTGCTTCAAATTTGCTTCTGATAATATTTAAAAGTATGCTTAATTTGCACCAAATAAAAGAGCAATCTCCTCACCTCAACTAAAAGCTAAACCAGAATAACTCTGTGACTAAGTCATTGAATGCCTTCGTTTTTCCATCCAAAAATTAGGGATCCTAACAGCATCTAAGTCAAAGAAGAACAAAGGAGACAAGATATGTAAAACTTTAAAAGTGATACACAAATGCTATTCTCACTTCAAATCCAACAACTGTGTTTCTAGATTTGCTTCCACTTGTCGCTATCCACACTAATTCAGGCTGGGATCCCAATACAACTGAATGAATAATCATAAACTGTATCCACTGTTCATAATCGGTATTTCTAAAACGGACAGCACTGTGCTAGTACAAAAAATAAGAAAACAAACAACAATTCCATGGGATCTCATGAAGTACAAAACCACCTGATGAATCACAGTCTTGAAGGAATTAAGGGTTCTGACAGGCAGATGAGGAAGGAATGTATTCTAGAAAAGAGGGATTTCTACTGTCCTTACCAAGTAAACCTTGAACACAACTTTTTCACTACTGTGACCTAATTGTTATTGAGATCTCTTCAATTAAAGCAAAATATATCCCTTTCCTCAAGTCTTGATATCAGCGTACAGACAAAGCCCCTCCCAGTTCCAATAACTGGATTCATCTAGAATTCCATGTAAAGCGACCAGACAGAGTCGGGAGATGTAGGTTCTATCTGCAGGCCTACCAATAACCTTGGGCGAGTAATGTTAGCCTTCTGGGCCTCAATTTCCCCACCCGTATAATGCGGAGAGTTTAGGGGTCACACGTGACCCCTAAAGTGCCTTCTGGAGCTGACCACTGCCAGGGGTTCTCAGACTACCCAGGCCTGATGCGGCCCGCTGAGGACGTTTACGACAGTGTGAGGTTTTGTTTTTACTCTAGTTCGACCCTCCCAAGTCTGAGGGACAGTGAACTGGCCCCTATTTACAAAGTTTGAGGACCGCTGGAACGCTCGGACATCTTTAGTACTATGTTCCAAGCACTCCCGGGAGAACGTCAAGTACTCCCTGGAAGCGTATTTCATTTGGGTGTTTTGCGGGGTGCTTCATCAAGTGATACTAATTGACCGAACCGCAAGGAGACATTCTGGGTTCCAGGCTCTGCGAAGCCCCGCCATTCCACATTCTCAGGGGTACGGCCATGTCAAGCCCTGACATTCCAGACTCACCCCGAACCACACGACCCGAGGTTCCTTACACTCCTCAGCCAAGACAAACCTGTAAAACAAACAGAATCCATCACCTCAGATGGGCTCTGGGTCCAAATCCTGGTCCCACTCCTGCTTCCAAACCCGACCACTAACCTAAGTCTCTCAGCACGACAGCCGCCATCTTCCAGCTTCGCTGTACGGTAGTCGCTAAGGCTCAAACTCCGTAGCCAGCAGAGCGCATGTGCGCCTGTCGGTTCTTCCGGCAGTGAGGGGCTCCCACGTGGTCTTCTGAAAACTGAAGCACTGAGTTCGGAAGAAGTACCTCACGTGCCTGACTGAGGTCGGCTGATTAATAAAAAGTTCCTCCAAGACACCGGAATTTGAAGTTTCATATAGAATTTCCACCCTCCGCTATAGATATAGCGCTACTCCTAGAGTCAGGAAAACGAGAGCTCAAATGTACCTGGGAGGCTTAGCGAGTCACTTAACTCTCTGTTACCTCCTTCCTAAAATCCAGCCGGACAAATATTTGTTAAATACCAATAATGTGCCAGAAACTGGGCTTAACGCTGAGAATACTGTTAATGAAATGAAAAACGGCTCTTATCTTCAACCAACTGACAATCTAAAGGGGGCAGGAAATGATTGGGGAAGGGAGTAACAGCCACAGGGAGCACCTGGCTCCCGGGAACTTGTTCCACAGACTTGAACCGGCTAGGCAGCAGATGCAAAATGAAGTTCAGTGAAAAGAGTATGATTAATAATGAAACCTACCTTCCAGGGTCGTGGTGAATTAACTGTTAACATTTGTAAATTGCTTTTCAAACTTTAAAACAGATTTTGATACTATTACTATTTAATTAGTTGAAAACAAAGATAAATGGAAACTCATTAGCAGAGGTCTTCTGAAGGATTATTGGCTCTGAAAGTCCTTCAATTACCAGAAGACTTCAAGGCCAGAGCAGCAGAAAGTCAAACAAACTCTAAACTGAGTCTTAGTTTTTTAAAGCTAGTAAGTTATCGTGATCCTGATCTGAACTAAAATTTATGCGTGTGAGAAAAAAAGATAAACTATCAAAGAGCGATCTCCATTCTCGCTATCCTCTTCCATATTACAAATTATTTCCAAGCTCTGATCTATGTTAAGTATTTGTTCTGGTCTAGACCTGTAATTTAAATACTCTATGGAACTTCTTCCACCCATACAAGTTAGTAACCATTGGTTTATGATTTCTACAAACTTCTCCCCCTTAGCAGCCTCTAGAAACCATAAATATCTCAACCTTTCCCACTCCCTCTGGAGCATCTAAGAACTTTTACCTCTCTACCTCACTTGTGCAAGCCCTCCTCAAGACAATAGACACAAGTTGTGATCATGTTGTTTCATTCTGGGGCCTTTTTTGTACCGAGGGCTTCTATCTATCTATCCATCAATATGTTTGTGATCACTGGGGTCCAGCAGCTCGGAACTCCCCAAGTACTAGAAATCTAGATCTCCCTAGGTTTTCTGAGCATCAGCTGAGATAAGTGATGGTAAATACACTACATAAATGTTAGCTAGGAACATAGACTACGTTGCAAAGTTTTGCTTTCTATTTCTTTTCTGCCCTTATCTATCACCAATACCTAACACCAACTACGAATGCGATTTGTGCTCATTAAATCCAAACTGATCCAGGCGGACATTTGTGCTGGAGAAAAGTTGTGACAACTTAGAGGTACTGCAAGGCGCATACTAATAAGACCAGGGCAACCTTTTAATTAGCATTGTTTTGGAAGGTAAGAAAGATGAACTAAAGACACCGATTAGCACAGAAAACTAACTCCTAAAGAATCATAATAAATAACTGTCGCCTTATGTGAATAGCTTTTGAAGGAAAAATTCCTCTCTGAAATCAAAAAGAAGTGGACAGCAATTAAGAAACCTCTTCTCCCAAGGATTTTTTAGCGGTCGGAGAACGCGTTTTCTGCAGTCTGGCCCTCTGCACGAACCGTAGGAGAAGGAATAACGGAGGGAGGGTGTGAGAAACATGAGGGGGGCGGGGCCGGAGGAGTTTGCTCTCTTTTCTTTGCGACAGGAGCCGCAGAGCGACACCGCCTTCGCCGCCGGCCGGAGCTAACGGCCTGAGAGAGCGTGGTGTCCACGCCGCTGCTGCCGCCGCCGCCGCTGCCGCTCCCGCTCCTGCCTCCGCTGCTGTCTCCTCCCCGGCCTCGCAGCCATGGGCCCCGAGCCGCGGATGCTTACGCCCTCCCCCAACTGGTACTGCTCCCGCTCCAGCGACGCGGGCCCAGGGGGGCTGTTCGGGTTCGCCGCGAGGAACTCGGTCTACCTGCTCCAGATCGGCCAGGGCCAGAGTCCCTTCCACGGTAACCGCCCCGGCCCTAGTCCTGCGCGCCCAGCCCCAGCTGGTCCCTGTCCTCCTCCGGCCCGGGGACTGCCCGCCTCCGGAACCGCCCGGCGTGGCTCCTGCCCTGGGGGCTGTCTTCTGAACTTCTCAACCCGAGGCCAGGAACTTGTGCCGTAGTTTTGCTTTTCATAATAATTCCAATTTCCCTAGCTGGTTGTATAACCCCCTGAAATCTCTTGTGCGTTGTTTTATTATGCATTGAAAAGTGATCCCCAGACTTTATCAGCCACGGCTGTGACAACCAAAAAGTCTTAAGAATCAGGCCAATGGATAGAATGCAGGCCTGGGAGTCAGGAAGAGAAATCCAAATCTTTCCTCAGATATTAAACATTGTGCATACCCTGGGCAGGCGGGTCCTTTAACTGCCCTCAACTGCAGTTTCCTCATCTGCAAAATAGTAACAATTGCATCTACCGCCTTGTGAGAACCCAGTGAGGTAATGTGGTAGCTATCATTCTGCATTGGCCTTGTGAGATGCATGAATGAATGAATACACTGTCAGTGTACTGGCATTTGGTAAGCATCGCTCTTCCCACAGTGCCTGTCCATGAGGAGTCAGCCATTATGCACAGCATTCCAAAAGTTGAGTGTGTTTTTAAGGCTTTTGGAACACCCGGTATTGTTCTATGAATGAAGCTCTCTGAAATAGAGTTACTAAGGCATAGCAGATAGAGTCACTGGACTTGAGTCAGGAAATGGGTGAAAACTTGCTTCAGATTCATATGTGACCTGCAAAGTCACCATAAGTTTGTTTTTGTAGCATCTGATACAGTGGTTTTCAGTAAGACAGTGCATAAAGCATTTTGCAAACCTTAAAGTTTTGACGATGGGGTCAAACCAGAAAGACAGGAAGGCACTCTTAATCTTAAAGAGAAAATATAGAGGACTCTGAGGTTCATGGGTGCATGAAGTTATGCTTCCTTTCATATTTTTCATATTTTTATCATTGTAAATGTCCATCCCAGTGAAGAGATACAATGAACCCACTTTGAGTAACTCTTCTGTCTTCTTGTGCTCGCCCAAGGTCTTAATATAGTGGAATGAGCCCTAAGTTAAAATTTTGACTGTATTACTTCATCTTTGTGACCTTAGACAAATCACTTAAGCCATCTGAACTTGAGTTTCCTCATCTGAAAAATAAGTAGGCTGGACTAGATCATCTCCAAGGATCCTTCAGCCAGAATAAGAAAAGGTGACTACCACTGATGATTAGAAACGTTTAAAAAAAAATTCTTGAGGCCCATATACATTTAATGTGCTTGATATGTCTCATTTATAAGGCACATCATATCTTTAAACCTATCCCAATATGAAGCTTCTCTTCAATAAGGTTATAAAATAGAGTGTTTAATCAAGGTTGTCCTAGATGTTTATTTTGGTCATTAGCACTAATTCTAGTATGGCATTTTTAAGCTGGAGTTTGTTTTTTTTTTTTTCTTTTAGTGCTAGGAGAGTTGGTAGGACATACAGAAAGGGTTTCTGGCTTCTCATTTTCTCACCATGTGGGTCAGAACAACTTCTGTGCCAGTAGCTCTGATGATGGAACAGTGAAAATCTGGGATGTGGACACAAGAACAGTTGTGACAGAACACACACTCCATCAGGTAATGTAATCTAACACTGTTTCTCAGTGTAAATTTTTCATAATGAAAGCTTACAGTTCTTTAGAGACCATGGTTCAAATCCTGCTTCTAACAATTAGCTGTTGGAGTCTTCCTGATTCTAAACTCATTTCCTCATTCATAAAATGGGGAATTAAGATGAAGTAGTAACTGTCACAAGTTTTTTTGTAAAGTACAAATGAGAGAATATATATGGCATTTAATAAATTACAAGCATTATATAAGTGGAAGTTATTGTATATCCTTTTACAATCTCATTTGTCTGTTTCTGCTGACATTCTTATTATTATTTAACTTTTTATTGTATTAGGATCTCATTTTCCTTGCTCTGAGATTTTAGGAACTCATTTGTCATTTTAGAAGGGCTGCCACAAACTTGTTCAATTATAAAAAAAGGGTTGCCTAAATTAAAGGTGTGAGACATGTGGTCCATAAAACCACATCCAGCCCACTTCTGGATACACTCACTTTTGAGTACACCCAAATTACACTAAAATGTAATTCCTATCTAGTTTGTCTTTAATTAAAAAAAAAAAATGCTACCATAAGACTTTTTTCCTTTTAAAAGTACTTTCTTTTTGAGAGAGAAAAGAAGGGAAGATAGAACCAATAAATCTTACTCAGCAGTAAAGTTGTGTGGAAAATTATTTAAAAGTAGTTAGAATTGATCTGTGGATTTTTCTGACCAGCCTCTTTATTTATCCTTCATTTGTTCACTATAACTTCTTCAATTTCTTTCATCAAGTTATTTAGCTAATAAGCTTCTAAATTATTATTTTTTTTCTTTAAAGAATACAATATCAGCATTGCATTGGTCACCTAAAGTAAAGGATCTAATTGTATCAGGGGATGAAAAGGGAATAGTCATTTGTTATTGGAATAACAGAAATGACAGCCAGCACTTCTTCCCAGAACCCAGGACAATCTTTTGCATTACTTGTTCACCTCATCACGAAGATTTAGTGGCCATTGGGTATGTGATATTATATTTTGGGGAAGAATTGGGGGTAAGAGCAATAACTTGTTTTTATTTGAAAGCTTAGTTGCTTTGGTTCTTTATTAAGATTATTCTTTTTTCATCAAATCTCAAAAATGTTAGAGGCAATCCTCTGAATCAACCTTTGGCCCCAGTGGATGAGTCCTTTTTAAAGTATGCTGGAAAATTGGTCATCTATCCTTGGCTTAATCTTTTTTGTATTAAGGACTTCTTTTGGCAAACTGGTGAAGTCTTTGGACCATTCTCAAAATTTTTATAAATTACAGTGGAAGCCCATCATATTGAAATAAAATGGTCCTTTTTTTTTTTTTTTTTTTTTTAGAACTTGGTGAACACCACATTAGGAATCTGTGCAATAAGGAGGAACTTTCTATTGCATTATTGAAGAACTTTGTTGTTAAAAAAAATTCTTTCATTTTCAAATTTCTCTCAGCCATGGTAAAGTTTGAAATATTTTTCAAATAGAAGAATTAAGTATAGTATAGGGAAGGAATATTGGACTTGGAGGCAGAACACTCAGGTTCATGGTCCAGCTTTCCTACTTAGTAGATGAAATAACTTAGTTCGGGGTCACATAACTCTTGGTTTCATTTACTTTCATAAGACAAGACACTTGGACTACTGGATTGCCAGAGTCTCTTCCAGCTCTATTGTGGGATTCTTGGGATTTAACCAATTAAAATTTAATATCATATATTGGTTCCTCCTGCCTCTCTCCTTCCAGTGGGAGTAGTTTCAGACAAAGAATAGCAAGTACATGTATGATGTATGATGGACCTCATTATGTTAGCCATCACAACTAAATTATAAAAGGAACTATTACGTTTATATCCTAAGGCAATATTTTAACCTAACTACAGACAGACATTGAGGGGAAACAGTTTTCTGATCTTCTGATTGCTTCCTCACTTGAACTAGCTTTCCCACAGAATATACTAACACAGAGAGAACAGACATCTAGAGACCTTATGTGACCTGAGACCTATCTGCCTCTTTCTTCAATATATGTCACCATTCTCTTTCAGAATGATGGGGGAAGGGAAGGGTAAGAAGGAGAGAGACTAATTTACAGATACTACCAGGAGAAACTCTGCTTTTCCTTGATTTCATGTACTTAGCTGAAGGCAAGGTTGAAAGATATTCTTATACCCTACTTTTGCAGTCCATCTGCATTTCTTATGACAGTAAAGATTTTATACCACTTCTTGCCTGTAATTCATTGTTAATGACATGCTGTAGTCTACTCAGACCTACATGTGTGTCTCTCTTTGGATTCTCTGTAGTTTTTTTTTTTTTTTTTTTTTTTTTTTTTTCTATGATTGTGGTTTCTGTAATTAGCATCTATCCTAGGGTGATATTGGTATTACATGGGTTTGTGTATGAAGGAGCATCTTAGGATCATTGAAAGCAAATAGGTTCCCAAAGGCAGCCTACCCCATACTCTTCCTCCAGTTCTCAGCCAAGTTCATTGTTCATCTACAATTTTTTTTTTTTTTTTTTTTTTTTTTGAGGCTGGGGTTAAGTGACTTGCCCAGGGTCACACAGCTAGGACGTGTTAAGTGTCTGAGACCAAATTTGAACTCGGGTCCTCCTGAATTCAATGCTAGTGCTCTATCCACTGCGCCACTTAGCTGCCCCATCGTCTACAAATTTTTAAAAAAGAAATGTCTCTAGGCCTGTTTGATGAATGATTTTCTTTCTTTCTTTTTTTGTTGTTGTTAATGCTAAGAACATGATTGTGTGGGATAGTTTCTGTTAAGAAATCAGGAAATTATATTGATGGGAAGCAATAAAATTGATGTTTTAATTTGTTTCTTTTGGTTAAGCAAAAAGAAAAAAAAAATCCTGTCTTTCAGATTGTTAGAAAATTGTTTTTTTCCAGGTCTGAAGATTGATATTAAGTCTTTTTCTTCTGTTCGATCATTGTGCGGAATCCTTTATTTTCCAGTTATAAGGATGGCATGGTGGTTGTAATTGACATCAGTAGGAAAGGAGATATTCTTCACAGGCTGAGAGGTCATGATGATGAAATTCATTCTATTGCATGGTGTCCATTACTTGGTGAAGAATGTTTAACCATTCGTCCAGAAGAGAATTCAGGTAGACACAAGGGATGGGTGCAGGTCATAGCTGCATGTTGTCAAGATGGTAACCTCTAGGCTTTTATGTATTGTTTAAAAAAAAAAAAAAATCCACTTCCCGGAAAAGAAATTGGATTTTTGCTTGAAATTAAAATTTAAAATAGGGCATTATATCTTCCCAGATGAACATGAAATTCCTAATGGAAAAGTTGTACAGCAGACCCCAGTAACAAAAGGCTGCTACTTAGCTACTGGAAGCAAAGATCAAACAATACGAATCTGGAGCTGCTCCAGAGGCCGAGGTAAGGTTTCTGCTTGTGAAACAGTATTTCATCAACTAAGTCAATATCTGTCTCCCCCATATCATCTAATTCTACCCTCTGTCACCTAAAAAAAAATAAAACTAATTGCTTCCCAATTTCACAGACTTTTAGACAATCCCACTTTTACCCCAATTCATCCCTTCTCTATACTAAACATCCAGCATGCATCAACTGATTTTTGTGTGATAGAATCTCAATGTCTATTGGCCACCCAGGCACATTCTTTATACTCATTCATAAATGTGAGGTTAAAAACTGATTATTATTATAGCACTAGATATTTTCTGAGGTTCCTTCAAACTCTTATTCTATAACTATATCAGATGTTTTTTGTAGAGATCAGAGTTCTGCAAGAACTCATTATAATTGTTGAAATTGCTTCTCTTAAAATCACTTGAGCTTTAAATTCCATATCACACAAAGCATCAATATTGAATTTCCAGTGAAATTCCTAGAACTTGTTAAAACAAACTGCTCTTAAACCATACTTTTTCCATTCTATATTTGACATCATTTTTTAAAATTCAGATTTCAGATATGACATTGATATCATTAAATTTTAGCATCTTAATAGGTTTTGCCTGTTAAGATCTTTTTGGATCTACATTCTGTTGTTCAATCTGTTAGCTTTTTTCCCTAATTTTTTTTTTAACCTGCACATTTGATAAGCATTTCATCTTTTTTCCAAAATATTTATAGCAGTTTTAAATAATATGGAGCCAAGTATAGAACCCTAAAGCATTGCACTAGAAACCTGAAAAATTGACAATTGAACCCTTAATGACTTCTGCTAAATTCACAAAACTACCCTTGCCAATTTCCAAATGTTCACTAATAAGTAATCCCTTTAATAGTGCATAATGGAATTTTTCAGTAAATTCAAGTCAGTTTCATATATACAGATTCCAGTTTTCATTTTTAAAAATCAGGGCAACATTTAGCTTTCAGCCAGTACAGTGGTATACTTCACCTACTTAGCACAATCGTCTTGGCAAGATTTGGTTATCACAACTGCCAGATACTTCTGTAATCTGAAGTATAAAACAGGGACTACTGAAGGGTAGCACATTGTTCTCAAACTGTTTTCTTAAAGTATCCCAATTTTGTTCTTTCCTTTGTAGCCCCAAGATGACTTTTCATGGAGAAAACATAAACAAATAAGAATTTAGCATTTCTACCTCTGAATATGTCTCATTCTCTGGTTAAGGATACTTTTATTTCCCTTTCATAATGTTGCCTCTTCAGGCTTATTACTTTCTGAATGCATGTGAAATGTTAGAATTAGAAGAAACTCACACCTACCTGAATCATGAATGTTTTTTGCAATGTTGACTGAAAAGGAGATTTCCTATTCTTCCTCCCCTAGGATTAGCTACTCCTCCAGTGAGAGATCTATTTCCAGATGAATGTTGTTCCAATTACACTCTTGCCTTTCCCTTTCCCTACCCCTCTATTTACAGCTAAAATGATACGATCTCAAGGCAGCTAGGTAGCGCAGTGGATAGAGTACCAGCCTTGAATTCAGGAGGACCTGAGTTCAAATCTGGTCTCAGACACTTAACACTTTGTAGCTGTGTGACCCTGGGCAAGTCACTTAACCCCAGCCTCAGAAGAAAAAAAAACAACAACAACAAAAAAATGATACGATCTCTATTCTTTAAATTTCAATTTGGGGAGGTGAGGAAAAGGGGGGAGGGATTTCAAGTTCTAAACTAATTTTACTTATTGAACTCATATCACAATATTCAGTAAGAGTAAATATATTTACTATCTTCCAGTCACCCAGGCTTGTAACTTTGTTGGACCTTTCATTCACAATCACCTCATATATCCAGTCTGTTGCCAAATAATTGTCATTTCTGCCTTCACATCTTTCTTGCATGTCTCCTTCTCATTATTCACATAGCCATTACTCCAGTTCAGGCCTTCATCAGTGGGACATTTACTTTCACCTTCTAATTAGTCTCCCTGTTGCAAGTCTCTCTCTATTCCAGTTCTACTCAACTGCCAATGCAGTTTTCTTAAAACTGAAGCCCCCACCATGTTACCTCCCTGATCAAGTAAAAAAGTCCTTTGACATTAAAACTCTTCAAACCTGGCCCCTTCTTACTTTCCAATTTTATAATTTAATCTTCTCTATGTACTCTAAGATCAATTACATTCTATCTCTCTACTCTATGCCTTTTGCTCTGGCTCTCCCTTCTGACCTCTTAAGTCTTAGTTCCCCTGGCTCCTTTTAAGATTCAGCTAAAATCCCATTTCTCATAGAATGCCTTTCTTCACTCCTCTCTGCTGCTACTTTCTCTCCTCTGAGATATATTTCCATTACCCTGTTTTGTCTGTACTTTGTTATTTGCAACTTGCCTTCCTTATTAGAATATGAGCTTTTTGAGAACATTGACTGTCTTTATCAGCATTTAGTATAGTGTCTATCACATAGTACTTAATAAATGCTTATTGATCTGATTTGATTAACTATTTAGTGATAGGTGCTCTATTGTGAATGATCTCTTACCTATAGGCGTGATGACTTTGAAGTTACCCTTTCTGAAGAGACGAGGAGGAGGTGTGGATCCCACAGTTAAAGAACGGATTTGGTTAACTCTTTTCTGGCCTACTGGCCAACCCACCCAGCTAGTATCCAGTTGTTTTGGGTGAGTAGTCTTTATTGGACTTTATTTTGTTATGTCTTTCGTTTTCTTATGTGTTTTTGAGCAAGTTTTATTTTTTTTAATAATGTCTTTATTTTCAAAATTCATGCAAAGATAGTTTTTCAATATTCACCCTTGAAAAACCCTGTGTTTCAGATTTTTCTCCCTCCCTTCCCCCCACTCCCTCCCCTAGACAGCAAGTAATCCAGTATATATTGAACATTTATAATTCTTCTATAAATATTTCCATATTTATCATGCTGTGCAAGAAAAATCCGACCAAAAAAAAGGAAAAAAAGCAAGCAAACAACAGCAACAAAGGTGAAAATACTATGTTATGATCCACATTCAGTCCCTATAGTCCTCTTTCTCGATGCAAATGGCTCTCTCTCCAAGTATATTGGAATTGGCCTATATCACTTCACTGTTGAAAAGAGCCAAGTCCATCAGAGTTGATCATCACATAATCTTGTTGCTGAGTATAATGTTCTCTTGGTTCTATTCACTTCACTTAGCATCAGTTCATGTGAGTCTTTCCAGGCCTCTCTAAAATCATCCTTCTGATCATTTTTTATAAAACAATAACATTCCTATACCAAAACTTGTATTCAGCCATTCCCCAATTGATGGGCATCCACTACAAAAAGGGCTGCTACAAACATTTTTTGCACATGTGGGTTTGGTTCCCTTTTTTTTATGATCTCTTTGGGATACAGACCCAGTAGAGACACTGCTGGATCAAAGGGTATGTACAGTTAGATAGCCATTTGAATAAGTTATTTCTGTATAAATATTTTTATTATTTTGGCAGAAAGAAAATATTAATAAAGGAGAAAGAGGAACTATCCCTGCCTACATAACCATATTACTGTTTTCCTCATAAATAATGAGCTAATTAAGTCTTTTTCCTTTTCAGAGGTGAATTGTTGCTCTGGGATCTTACCCATTCGGGGAAACGAAAATGTACCCTCTTTAGCTCATCATCAGAGGGACAGAATCACTCAAGAATTGTATTTAATTTATGTTCAGTCCAGACTGAAGATAAAGAACTTCTGCTTTCCATTTCTATGGATAGAGATGTAAGTTATATTTGTTGAATAAACATATGGCAAGGAAAAACCATGAGGAAGATGGATTTCCACCTTTTTTGTACCATTGCTATCAGCACTTGTAGTAGAACTTGGGAATTAGGGGAAAGACTTTCAAGTTTTTTTAATGACTGAAAAGATCGTTTCAGTTTCTTTGGAGCATCTCTTTGCAGGAACCTCTCAGCACTTAAATTTAAATTTTCCTTTGTTTCCTAGTTTTTTAATTGAGCAATCTTATAGCAAATTTTTTGGGGAACAAACTGACCATAGAATAAGGTTCTATCTTTGCCTTTCTTTTTGACTTGCTTTTAAGCTATGTTAACTACATGAAATGCATTTTTTCCTTGAAATGATTTCTTGTTATTTAAAAATCTACTTTCCTTTCTGTACAATGTTATATCAGGGTTATTTGTTTATTTTTGTTTTTTGCTGAGGCAATTGGGGTTAAGTGACTTATTCAGAGTCTCACAGCTAGGAAGTGTCGTGTCTGAGGCCGGATTTGAACTGAGGGACTCCTTGCTTCAGGGCTGGCACTTTTTACTGTACCACCTAGCTACCCCTAGTACTTTCTAAAGTAGTTTTTTCTCAACATTATTTGCCCCAGGTTTCCTGATTTCTGGAGTTTTATGGTCACTATAGAAAATACTACAATTCTATAAAAATGCAAAGAATATTAGACTTTGAAAGTCAAGGAGATAGAGATTTTACTAATAAACATCTTTGGATCTCCCATTTATTTCTAAAAAATAAAAGAATTGTACTTGGTGGGGTGTAAGATCTCCTATAGCTATAACATGGAGTTTGTTATTTTAAGGATTTTTCCTCTACCCTCCAACTTTTTTAATAGAAGTTTAACCAATTTTTGAGGTACTGACTTTACTCAGTTGTCTCAGATATTTTCTTTTCCTCTTCATTTCTTCTCTCTTCCCTTCAGTCTTGAACTTGAATTTTCTTAATTTTATCTATCGAGTTTCATTCCTTAAGTTTTGCCTGTGCTCCTTTTCTTCAACTTTTTTAGGTGAAATGTTGGGACATGACAACCTTGGAATGCTGCTGGACACTGCCTTCCCTTGGGGGGTTTGTCTACAGTCTGGCTTTCTCCCCTGTGGACATGGGCTGTTTAGCCATAGGTGTTGGAGATGGCATGATACGGGTGTGGAATACGCTATCCATAAGAAACAACCACGATGTAAAAACCTTTTGGCAAGGCATCAAATCAAAGGTTACTTCGGTAAGAGTGGTTTTAGTTCACTTTTTAACAAACTTTTTTCCCCCAGCCACATTGTTTGATCAAATTTTTTTAAAAAGAGGTGTTTTCCTTCTGTTACCTAGAGTTTAATCAAACTAGATATTAATATAAGAATTTTTTCCTGAAGAAATTATAACTAGAACTAAGTGAGATCTGTCATCTGTGAAATTAATAATCCAACATTGATATTTAAGATCGAAAGATCAGATGAGAATGTCTTAGAATTTAAATGATTATACCTCACTTCCCATTTGGGGCATCTTTTGCAGCTATCTTGGCATCCAACTAAGGAGGGTTGTTTGGCCTTTGGAACTGATGATGGAAAAGTGGGAATGTATGACACCTATTCCAACAAGTAAGACAGGAATGATGATTGAGCAATGTTTGATTAACTGCTATTAGAGTAAGTGATTTGAGAACCAAATATCAGATTTAGAATGTTGTGGTCACTTCTGAGGGATTGCTGCTTTGTAAAAGCTAAAAAGAACTGAAAAGATTATCTAGTCCATCTCTCCTCACTTTGAAGAATGAATCATTTTTTGACCACTAGATTCCAAATTTAACCCATCCATTTATTTTGATGTTTAAAAATCCTGTTTTATGGAACAGAATCTACTTTTTTATTTTCATAGAAGAACTTATCAATGTACTAATGATCAGTACTTAGGAACAAAGCCCAGATTTTTCCTGTGACTTGGAATTCTTTTTTTTTTTTTTAATATTTCAGTCTATTTCAGTTGTTCCCCTGTGTAGCTATAAGTGTCACCATGTTTACCTCATCACTGGTATCACTTAATTGACTTCAGCATTCAGTTGAGATGGAGTAAAAATAAAGAAAAATTTGAGAGAAATGATCTCACAAATAACTTTGTATGCATCTAGTCAGTTTAAATTACATTTTTATCCACATATTGCATATTTGGCACTTGATGATTCTGGTAATTATGGTGATAGTGTTTTTATAGTTCTTCCATTTCAGATAGGAAGAGCATTTCAGGGAACCTATTTGTATATTTTAACCCTTGTCTTTCTTATGTCCTAGACCACCACAAATTTCTAGTACTTATCATAAGAAGACAGTGTACTCTTTGGCCTGGGGACCTCCTGTGCCCCCAATTTCTCTTGGTAAGTTGTGAGGCAATCTGCCATAAGTGGCTCATGTGCAGGAATTCTAGAATGTTGTGAAGTAACTAGTTTAACTTTGTCATTTGAAAAAGAAGTACAAAGATAAAGTGATTTGCCCAAATATAAGTAGGTAAAGGTATGGAACCTGTATCTAGAACCAATTTAGTAATTCAGCATTTTGAAGGGAAAATTAAATAGTGCTAGTTTTAGTTTTTTACTGTCTTCATGGTTTACGAGGTAATCAAATAGTTGACCTGTGGCAGAGTTGTAAGTAAGTCATCTGATTCCAATACTTTATCTAGGTCTTTTATACTATCTTTGTAACAATATACTGGCTATGTCAGTATAACTGGCACTATTTCACTATGCTACTTGAAAAGTGTCCATTTTTGTTTTGCTCCTAAAAATCTTTAATAAGTTGAATTTAAGGATTTCTAAAAGGAATCTGCACTGGAGTTTGACTCTAAAATACCTGCAGCTAATATCTTGTCCACAACAGTCATAATTTCTTGAAATTATAAAATTCATGATTTTTTTTTCTTCAGTCAAAATATGTGCAGATATGTCTTCCCAGAGAGAATAAATTAAATGCATATCAAAAATGGTCTAGAAATGATTTCTTTGGGTAGGGAAGTAGCCAGTAAACTGTTATTGTTATATATTGATTTTTATTTGAAATTATCTAATAGTGGCTGCTTTATTTATTGTTCATATGCTGAGAAATTAATATGTTCAACAATAATGTTTATCAAACTATTAGTTTGCATCAGTATATTCCATTAACACTACTTTGATCAGAAAATAAGTTTCTTTATCTGGGAATAATGCAACATAACAATCAAAAAACAAAAAGATCTACAAGTAAAAAAAACTCAGCAATACATTGTTATTTTTCATGTCTAAATTAAAATGTTCCACTAGTGAAGAAATCATAAGTTTTTGACAACTAATATTCTCTGTGTCCTGTCATGATGCACTTTGAATATTTCACCTATTGTCTCTACAGATGATTCATTTAGCCTTACTCTTCTCTTTGTTGTGCTCCATTTTCCAACTGTGAACTAGACATCTCTACTTGAATATTCATCTTCCTATTACTTGTCTAAAATGAAAACATCACTTCCCCTATTGAACCTTATTCCTATTTCTGTCAGTGGTATCATCATCTTAATTGCAAACTTGGGCTGAAAATTTCAAGGTCATCTTAGAATTCACATCCATTTGGTGCCACATTTTGTCAGTCTTAGCCCACAACTCAGGATGCAGAATGATATGTTATTTTGGACATAGCCAGTGCAGAAATTTATTCTGCTTGACTTCATATTTATTGCAAGAATTTTGTTTTAATGTTCTTCCACTTCCTTGCCTCAGGAAAGGGAGAATTGAAGAGAAAGCATAATGTTTTTAACTAAGATAACAATTTAAAATAATTTTTTAAAATCATATTCTGTAAATCTCTTACTTCATTTTTGCCCTCTTTTATTATTTCTCTGTCACAGTAATGTCCTGACCTTAAATCAGTTTCCAAATTTTTTGGGGTTTTTTTAAAGTATGTGCCAGACAATATTCTAGGCACTAGGATACAAATATTAGAATGAAACAGTCCCTATAGTCACAGTTACCTTACATTCAATAGGAGAGACAAGAATATATATAAAAATGTAGACAAAATAAAGTTGACAATTATACATGTTTGTACACTCACCCCAAAAAAAATAAATTAAATAAAGAATGTTTTGGGAGGGCACCAGCAGTTGGCAGTGCTACCAGATTAGTTTTACTGAAGTTAATTTCTCAAATTGTCTTGTTCCTTTCATCCTTGTCCAGAAACCTTCAATTTCAGCCCAGACAACATAGTCAAAATTTAACAGCCTTTTCTGACCTCTCTGATTTTATCTATTACTGTTATTTATCAATTACCAATTTTCCAGCCAGATTAGACTGTTTAGAATTCTCCACACATACCCTGGCCTTCTTAATTACATTTCTCTCTTTCTTCTTTTTTTTCTATTTGGAGTGCCCTTCGCTTCTCTTTTAGCTGTCCAAATCCTGCCCATTGTTCAAATGCTCTGTTTTTTCACTCTTTCCAAAGTTGTTTTTATGCATTGTCTTTCCTATAAACTTCAAGAGAGCGAATACTGTGGCTTATTCAAGGTCTCTAGCACAATGCATGCAACAGGGATCCTGGTAGAGATTTAAGGGAAGGATATCAAGATCCATTTTAGGGTCCAAATTTTGCTGATTAGCTTTTTCAGTAGCTTGTTGTTCTTAGACTGGTACATTGAAAATATCTCTTCTGATAGTGCAGAATCAGAATTATATTTTCAGTGATGGTCAATTTGTGGGTTTCTTTCTAATTACAAAAGTTTTGCTTTTCATTCTTTTTCAGTTGAGGGGCAAAGAAGAAAACTAATGAAAATGTTGCCAAAAAAGAAATGGAAAGAGAGGAATTTCGATCAATAAAGCTTTCAGTAAAAATGTATTAAGCACCTACTGTGTTCTAGGTGCTGTGCAAATCTAAATTCAGAAGGAAACAAATAGGCACCTTTGAAATTCAAATCATCTCTTGAATTTAGTTTTTTGATTTTTTTGTTTTTAAAGAATCTATATGCAATAGCTTATGCCCCAAAAAAAGTAATTGGGTAGCAACAAATTCATAAAAACAACATTGTCTCGCACCCCAAGAAAGTTAATGCATGTGTGTGTGTACACCCAAATAGGGCTTTTAAAACAGAGTTGTAATTGGTTTTGTGCAGGAGAATCATGCTCAGTGAAACAATATACTGTTGAACCTCTTTCATGTTTCTTACCTAGGTGGAGATGGTGACAGGCCTGCTGTAACTTTATATAGTTGTGCAGGAGAAGGAATAATCTTGCAACACAATCCTTGGAAACTCAGTGGGGAGGCCTATGACATCAATAAAGTCATTAGAGACACCAATTCAATAAAAGTAAGTTTTATAAGCCAGAGCTTCTTCATAGCATGCAATACAGATTTTTCTTAGGTTTTTCAGCCCTGTGTAATAGGTGGCATTGTTGAAAGGGAAACCATATCTGAAACAATTATTTATTTTCTGATGGGCATTAAATTGAATTCCAAAGTCAGTTTCAGTTATGTTTAATTAGAATTTTAATGACAATGATATTTTATAGTGCTTTAAATTTTGTAAAGTGCTCACATCCATTATCTAATGAGTTTTAAAAAAACTCTTTGAGGTAAATATTTCATATTGGGACAATTTTTAAAACTTGTGTCTTTCCCAAGTCCATCTTTTGTTAAGCTTTTTTAAAAAGTAGCTTTGTTAACTTATTTATAAAAACATTTCTTTTCCCTTTATATTCTTAAGAGTTCGGGACAGTATCTAGCAAAAAGTGGGTGCTTAATAAATATTTCTTTGCTGATTGACTAAATTGGCTAAGATCTTAGGAAGGAATAATCTTGCAACACAATCCTTGGAAACTCAGTGGGGAGGCCAATGACATCAATAAAGTCATTAGAGACACCAATTTCTTTAAATATTTCTTAATTATAACTTTTATGTGGTCAGCATAAATGTGAGAACATGTGATATGTTAAATGCTAATATTGTTGATACCTTTTCTTAGAATATGTTTATTAGATTTCCCATTGTCTGCAAGTTGTTACTCAGTCCTGTCCCCATTTGGAGTTTTCTTGGTAAAGATGCTGGAATAGTTCTTTTTCCAGCTTATTTGACAGATGAGGAAGCTAAGGCAAAGAAGATTAAGTGATTTGCCCAGGGTCACATAGCTAGTAAATGTTTGACGTCAAATTTGAACTCGGTTCTTCCTGACACTACTGGCACTGGCACTACATTTAGCTATCATCCTCACCCTCACTCCCCCTTACATTCTACAAGCAAATACAACAGATTACGTGAATAAAAGATACTTTAAAAAAGAAAACAATTAGAAAGAAGGGAATATAAGCAAAGGCTTTTTAATAGGAAGTAGAACCTCAATTGAACTTTGAAGATGAGGATTCTGAAAGAAAAATGATAAGAGAATGCATTACAGTCACAGTGTAGTTTGTGTGAAGGCATAAAGACGGTGAATGGAATGAGGAGTTTGGATCAGCACAATTTGGCTAAAATACAGCATGTAGAAAATCTGTCAAAGTAGGTGGGAGCCAGATCCTGGGGAACAATAAATATTTTGATGACTTGTTTGTACTTTGTCCCCAAAGCTGCAGGAACCCATTGAAGTCCAAGAATAAGAGTCAAGCTGCCTTAGAAAGGTTACCAGATTTAAAAGAGGAGAAATTGGAAACCAAAAAGCCAATTAAGAGGCTACTCTCTGGATAGCAAGATGGTGCAATGGGTAGAACACCAGCCTTGGAGTTAAGAGGACCCAGGCTCAAATCTAGCCTCAGATACTTAACACTTAATAATTGTAGGACCCTGGTAAAGTCAAATAACCCCAATTGCCTCAGCAAAAAAAAAAAAGAGAGAGAGAGAGAGAGACTACTGCAATAATCTGGGTAAGAGGTAAAGAAGGCCTTTATGGAAGGTGGTAGGACTGTGAGTACAGTGAAAGTAGAATATAGGAGACTTGTAGAGGAGCTGGAGTGAAAAATAACTTTTTGATCATAAACTTGGGATCAAAGGAAACTGAAAAGGAATGTTTAGAAGTAGGAGAAAAATCAGAGTGTATGACAACAGCTAAGGGAGGGTGAGAACTGAGAAAAGGTAGCCATGCTTAATAGTCTAGTTGGTAACCTTGAATTAAGTAATTGCTTCAGAAATCAGATTGCTAGGTTTTGAGAAATAAGAGGTGAGAAAATGAAGATTTAGGTATAAAAGTATTATATATATGTAAAGGTATAAAGGTTTAGGTATAAAAAAGAGAAAAGTGATAGTTTCAGGGCATGGCAGAGTAAAATAAAGGGAAGGTTGTAATCTTTTTTGTTGGAGGGGCTGTATGTATTTTTTTTTTTAATAGTTTTTTTATTGACAGAACATATGCATGGATAATTTTTACAACATTGTCCCTTGCACTCATTTCTGTTTCAACTTTCCCCTTCCCTCCCTCCACCCCCTTCCCTATATGGCAGGCAGTCTTCTACATGTTAAACATGTTATAGTATATCCTACATACAATATATGTGTGCTCTCTTGTTGCACAAGAAAAATTGGATTCAGAAGGTAAAAATAATCTGGGAAGAAAAACAAAAATGCAAGTAGTTCACATTAATTTCCCAGTGTTCCTTCTCTGGGTATAGCTGATTCTGTCCATCATTGATCATTTGAAACTGAATTAGAGCTTCTCTTTCTGAAACATAGCCACATCTATCAGAATACATCCTCATACATTGATCTCCTGGTTCTGCTCATTTCACTCAGCATCAGATCATGTAAGTCTCTCCAGGCCTCTCTGAAATCATCCTGCTGGTCATTTCTTACAGAGCAATAATATTCCATAACATTCATATACCATAATTTACCCAACCATTCTCCAATTGATGGACAACCACTCAGTTTCCAGTTTCTAGACACTACAAAAAGGGCTGGGGCTGTATTTTTTTAAAGATGAGATGGAACTAGGTATAAAATAAGAAACTAGTAGTTAAGAAGCAATTGAAGCTGAAAGAAAGAGCCATTGACAGGAGGGTGGCTGATATCTACAGATATCTATCTTTGGGCGGGTAATATAGATATCTTTGGAGAGATAATCATTAAACCATGAGAAAATATGGAGGAAAAAAGAGAAGAAGAACTGGGATAAAACCTAAGGAAATATCTTAAGTTGGAGGCATCATGTGAATGATTACCCAGCAAAGGAGACTGGAGAGGCTTCTCTTGAAGGAAAACTAAGAGAAAAGTAGTAAGTAAGGCCAGCAAGGAGAGTTATCTGGGAGGAGTTGTCACTACTGTCAGATGCAATCTAGAGGTCAAGAAAAAGTCTGAGAAAATACTGATTTGGCACTTCAGAGATCATTGGCAAAAAATAATTTAATTCCAGTGATAAGACCAGAAACAAATTGCAAAAGATTGAAGAGCAAGAGAAGACAAAGTAGAGATTGCAAGTTAAAGAAATATTTTTCAAGAAATTTGAATAAGAGATAGAGGATAAATATAGGATTAAGCCTAAACAGATGGGATGGTTCTACTAAAGACTTTTAGACAACAACAACAAAACTTATAACTGGGAAGTGTTTGAAGATGAGGGGTGGTTGGCTTGGTGCCGCTGGAAAAAATGGAAGAGGGTGGGAGCAAGGATCCAGGAAGGAGTTAGTCTTGGCAAAAAGACAGACCATTTCTTTGTCAGAAAATAGAGCAGGGGGAGAATGAGTGCAGAATGGTCAGGAGGTTTTGGAGGGGGAAAAAAAAGGACAAGAAGTTGCCTCATATTTCTCAGTAAAATAAAGAGACAAGAGTGAGATTGGGGAGAGGAGGGAAATGGGAGAACTTTAAGGACAAAATAGAAATTTTAGAGTGGCTTCTCGAGGTGAACTAGGAAATTAGTGGAGGAGTAAAAGGACCGTCTTGCTTCTCATAAGGGTCTACTTGAAGTCTAGTAACATTAATCTGTACTGTACCCAGACTATATGGTGATGAGATTTCATCCATTTGTTTTTTCACAGATCATGTGTAGAGTCAATGGATAGAGGAAATAATCTGGGGGTGAGATTTTGTAAGAAATATCATATTAGGACAAAAGGGCTGAAATGGCTTATTATTAATCTGAAGAGGGAAAATACCCCTTTGAAGCTAAGTTCAGGTCCTAATTCCTTCAAGAAGCTTTCCATAATTTCTTGAAGCTTTCTTCCTTCTTATTACTCATACCAATCAACAAGCATTTAGTCTCTGATATCTTTAGCTTTTTTTAAATCACATCTCTAAGTTGTGAACTCCTTGAAAGCAAGCAATATGTCTTTGTATATCCGCACAATATCTAATATATTTGTATTGCATATACAGTTAAGTGTATAAGCATGTACACTTAACTGTGTAAGTGCTTAGAAAATATGCAATGATGACATGCCTTTTAGTTTATTGTGTCGGAGATCTTTGTCTTACATAAGATTTTGTAGAACAGAAGGTCTGGAATCTTATGATTTTCTCATAAGATTATGTTACCAAATAACATTCTTCTTGTTTATATGTGTACTGGGAGAAAATATCCCAGAAAACTTGGTGTTACTCATTTAACTTTTCACAGTGATTTAATTACAAATATAATCATCACAAACTCAGAAGTTTTCCCCTCATACTTTCTTCACCACAAGTTTACAGAATTTGAGGTATAGACTAGCTAGAGTAAAGATGGTTCTGTTTTGTTTTCTAGTACAAATTGCCAGCACACACGGAAATCAGCTGGAAAGCAGATGGCAAAATCATGGCTCTTGGCAATGAAGATGGGTATGTGGGGGTTTTTTTTGTTTTGTTTTGTTTTGTTTTTTTATTGTCATTTTCATATATATTTTATTACCAGTTGGAGAAAGCCATCTGTAATGTTGTTGGGGAAACCCAGTGTTACTTTGGATCTATTATTGCTGCAAAAGGCATATGATGTGAGGGAAACCACAAATTTGGGCATCTTCTGTGATAATAAAGGAAGAGTGTGCCTACTGTATTGCATGACATAATGTGCGACTATAGTAATTATGTTTCCTGCATTCAATCTGATGTTGAAAGCAAATCCATCTATACTTTTAAAGAAAGAAGCTAAGCAGAATTGTTCTGTAGACTTCAGTAAGCGTTCTTTCTATGTTATCTTTCAGGAAAATAGTTTTTGATGTCTATTTATTTTTTTAAGATTAATTGTGTCCTAAAAGCAATAGAAGCAGAATATGATAGATAGAGGGTCTACCGTCCATAGTTATAGTACATGGTTGCAGGGAGCCAACCTAAGCCTCTTCTGTCAACATAAGGCTCTGTTTGGATGACCTACCTCACAGTTGTCTTGAGGATTACCTGAGATTTGTTAGACGAGTCCTGATAGCTATAAAATAACTTGATAAATTAGTTAGCAAGAATATAGTATACATAAGTCATTAGCCTTCCCTTTTTTAATGAAGGTTAGTAAAACTTCCAATTTTGTGGTTTAAACAAAAAATTCTAAGGTAATGTATATAAAATTCTTTGTAAACCATAAAGTTCTCAAAATGTTAGCTGTCATTTAAGATATAAGAAAACTGTTATTACTTGTTTGAGAAACCTAGTTGTTAATCAACTTTTTTTTTATTAAAGTACAGTAAGTAATCTGCAGAATTAGTTATGAGACTACTTATTTCCTTTTTTCTCACTTTGGTAGAATAGAAGAGGTATTGTTTAAGTGGGATTTTACTATGGCTCATTTTTCTGTTCTTAATATGTTTCTCATTTCAGATCCATAGAAATATTTCAGGCTCCTAACTTAAAATTGATCTGCACTATTCAGCAGCACCACAAGCTAGTGAATGCCATTCGATGGCACCATGAACATGGGACTAACCCAGAATTAAGCTATCTAATAGCCTCTGGATCCAACAATGCTGTCATTTACGTGCATAACTTGAAGAGTGTTATAGGTAATGGATTTCATCTTTTGTTGCCAACTTGACAGGAATGAGCCATTGATAGTTAAGTAATTTTCCACCCATATTTTATGCCATTTTAATTTTTTGGTTTTATAAAGCAAACTGCACCAGTTTACTACTTCTTTAGAGGTAAATCAGATACCAGATTCATTTTCCTGAAACATCACATTGGTGTGGTGATCTCTCCTCTGTTCAAAAACTTTTCATGCCTCCCAATTATATTGTAGCATCAAACACACTCTACTTGTCTAGCTTCAATTTCCATTTCTCACTTACATAATACATTTGACTACAACTATTCTATTTACTGTTCCCTAGACATGCCATCTTTATTTTCACTGCCTACTTTCAAACTCATGTTACTCCTTTACTGTGAAGTTTCTTTATTACTCCTACAAGAAATAATCCTTTCTTCCTCTTACTTCCTGTAGTATGTGGCATCCATACTACTTGTTTGTCACCTATTTACTGTCTGAGATTATTAAATGTATTCCCAATGAAATTGTGTTTCTAATATTTGTTTTCCACTCTCCAGATGACAGTGCTAAGCATACCTTAATTGTGTATGCAATAAGTACCTGACTGATTTGCTTTGTCCATGGCTATGTTGGAAACAAGTGTTACTTTTTTGTTGTTGCACAAAACACTCCTTTCATCATGTTTCCAAGTGTTGTTCATAACCAAATCTGTTGATATTTAAAGAAAAAAAAAGAACCAAAGTAGATCTAAATTTTTCCCATTAATAAATTGAGGAGAAGCCCATAATTGGGGAATGACTCAAAAAACTGGGTATATGTTTGTGATGTAATATTATTGTTGTATGGGAAATGAAGATCAGGATGCCCTGGGGGGGGCATACATAGTAAGTCCTCCCTGAACTCAAACAAAGTAAAATGTACTGCATACAAAGTAATAGCAATGTGTAGTACAATCATCCACGACTACTTTGAAGGACTTAAGGTGAAAAATCCTATACCCAGAGAAGGAATTGTGTCTGAAAATAGATTGAAACATTTTCTCTATCTCTTTTTTTAACTTAATTTTTTTTTTTGAGAGCTTTTATTTTCATTAGGATGGGAGGAGAGAACCTATAACTCAAAGATTTTTAAAACAAATGTAAAAAAATTTTTTTGTTTTGAATGTAACTAGGGAAAAAACATTAAAGAAATAAATCAAGAAAAAGTTTTCCCATTAAAACAAGGTATAGATAAGCATTAGAATTGGCATATAAAAAACAATATTTTGAAAGGTTATATCTGTTCTAGTAATTTTAATTTCTGATCTTGGGTGTGGTTGCTAATTTTTTTAAGCATTTAAATTGATGCACAAATAAATTGGTAAATGAAATAAATTTAGTTGTTGATTATATTTTTGTTTAATACAGTGCTCTCTTATTATCACTTAAGAATTGGGTGGAACTAGAGTTTTTTATTTTCAATTATGAAAATTTTTTTTCCTCCCATCTTCTTCTACTCATTGAAGGAATACACAGAAAAATATCAGGATTCCTATATTATAAAAATACAACCCAGCAAAACATTTCCATATTGATCATACCCAAAAATGAATTCCTTATTCTTCATATTGGTCCATTAACTCTTATTACAAGGTGGAAAATATGCTGCTTTATTGATACTTTGGTAGAGTTCTTAAGTCTTTTTTTTTTTTTTTTTTTAAGGCTTTTTATTTACCAGATATATGCATGGGTAATTTTACAGCACTGACAATTGCCAAACCTTTTGTTCCAATTTTTCCCCTCTTTCCCCCCACTTCCTCCCTCAGATGGCAGGTTGACCAATACATGTTAAATATGTTAAAGTATAAATTAAATACAATATATATGTCCAAACAGTTATTTTGCTGTACAAAAAGAATCAGACTTTGAAATAATGTACAATTAGCCTGTGAAGGAAATAAAAAATGCAGGCGAAAAGGTAGAGGGATTGGAAATTCTATGTAGTGGTTCATAGTCATCTGCCAGAGTTCTTTCACGGGGTGTAGCTGGCTCTCTTCATTACTGCTCTATTGGAACTGATTTGGTTCATCTCATTGTTAAAGAGAGCCACGTTCATCAGAATTGATCATCATATAGTATTGTTGTTGAAGTATACAACAATCTCGTGGTCCTGCTCATTTCACTCAGCATCAGTTCATGTAAGTCTCCCCAGGCCTTTCTGAAATCATCCTGCTGGTCATTTCTTATAGAACAATAATATTCCATAATATTCATATACCACAATTTATTCAGCCATTCTCCAATTGATGACCATCCACTCAGTTTCCAGTTTCTGGCCACTACAAAGAGGGCTGCCACAAACATTTTGGCAGGTACATGTCCCTTTCCCTTCTTTAAGATCTCTTTGGGATATAAGCTCAGTAGTAACACTCTGGATCAAAGGGTATGTACAGTTTGGTAACTTTTTGAGCATAGTTCCAAATTGCTCTTCAAAATGTCTGAATATATTAACAATTCCACCAACAATGTATCAGTGTCCCTGTTTTCCCACATCTCCAACATTCTGCATTATTTTTCCCTGTCATTCTAGCCAATCTGACAGGTGTGTAGTGGTATCTCAGAGTTGTCTTAATTTGCATTTCTCTGATTAATAATGATTTGGAGCATCTTTTCATATGGCTAGAAATAGTTTCAATTTATTTGTCTGACAATTGTCTGTTCATATCCTTTGACCATTTATCAATTGGAGAATGAATTGATTTCTTTAAATTAGAGTCAATTATATATTTTGGAAATGAGGCCTTTATCAGGACCTTTGACTGTAAAAATGTTTTCTCAGTTTATTGTTTCCCTTCTAATCTTATCTGCATTAGTTTGTACAAAAACTTTTCAATTTGATATAATCAAAATTGTCTACTTTGTGATCAATAATGACCTCTAGTTCTTCTTTGGTCATAAATTCATTCCTCTTCCACAGGTCTGAGAGGTAAACTATCCTAATCTCATTCTTTGTGCCTAGGTCATGAACCCATTTTGATCTCTTATATATATATATATATATATATATATATTTTTTTTTTTTTTTTTTTTTAAAGGCTGGGGTTAAGTGACTTACCCAGGATCACACAGCTAGGAAGTGTTAAGTGTCTGAGACCAGATTTGAACTCGGGTCTTCCTGAATTCAAGGCTGGTGCTCTATCCACTGCACCACCTAGCTGCCCCTGACCTTATCTTAGTGTATGGTGTTAAGTTTGGGTCAATGCCTAGTTTTCTGCCATACTAATTTCCAATTTTTCCAGCAATTTTTGTCAAACATTGAGTTCTTATCCCAAAAGCTGGTGTCTTTGGGTTTGTCAAAACTTTAAATTATTAAAATTATTGACTACTTTGTCCTTTGAACTTAACCTATTCTTAGGTAATACCAAATGGTTTTGGTAACCACTGCTTTATAATATAATTTTAGATCTGGTACAGCTAGGTCACCTTCATTTGATTTTTTTTTTTTTTTTCAATAATTCCCCATGAGATTCTTGACCTTTTGTTTTTCCATATGAACTTTGTTGTTATTTTTCTAGGTCTTTAAAATAGTTTTTTGGGAGTCTGGTATAGCACTAAATAGATTAGTTTAGGTAGTATTGTCATCTTTATTATATTTGCATGCCCTATCCAAGAGCATTTAACATTTTTCCAATTGGTTAGATCAGACTTAATTTGTGTGGAAAGTGTTTTGTAGTTTTGCTCATATAGTTTCTGATTTTCCTTTGGCAGACAGATTCCCAAATATTTTAAACTATTGATAGTTATTTTAAATGGAATTTCTTTTTGTATCTCTAACTATTGGATTTTGTTAATGATATATAAGAATGTTGACGACTTATTTGGGTTTATTTTGTATCCTGCAGGAGTTCTTAAGTATTTAAAAATTGTTTATTTATGATTATTAGTGATCACTTTTTCCCCTATGTTGAGAACTGCCTATTCATACCCTTAGGCCATTTATCAGTTGGGGAATTGCTCTTATTATGAATTTGAATCATTTATTTATTTTAGAAATGAGACTTTTATCAAAGCAATTTGATGCAAAGATATTTTTTTCCCCTGGAGTTTCCTTTATAATTTCATTTGTGTTAGATTGGCTTGTGCAAAATTGACTAGAACTAGAACTTGATTTGTAGTCAAATAATCCAAGTTTGAGTTCCACGTCGGCCAATTTACTAACTTTATGACTTTAGGTAAACATCTAAACCACTGCAATTTTCCATTTCTTGCCCTCGCTTGTGAGCAAAATCAACTGAGATCACATCTGTCCTTACATTTATTACATATTATTTTAAGTATTCCAAAAGTTTTATTAAGTAGCTTTTGTAATAGCCATTTTGATTGTACTATGGCATACTCCTTCCTCTCTACATTGTTTACTTTTTATAATAATGGTGACATCTATGGCTTGTCTTATAGAAAGCACCCCTGAGTCGCCAGTGACAATTACTGAACCTTATCGAACTCTCTCTGGACACACAGCCAAAATCACTAGTCTGGCTTGGAGCCCTCATCATGATGGTAGATTGGTGTCTGCTTGCTATGATAGCACAGTCCAGGTACTTGAAATATCTTGTTTCTATGACTGCTTAATGAAGGAGTATAATAATAGTCCCTTGGCTTGCCCTGTTCTTCACAATGTTGCCTTTGAACAGTTTCGTTTAAAAGAAAGCCCTGAGTTTAGAGTCACATAGAACCTAGAATTGCTTCTTAGAAATTTATCAGCTATGTGTGTGTGTGTGTATAGGTAAGTTACTTAACTATGTTGTGTCTCAATTTCCTTATCTGGAAAATGGAGATGATAATATCTCTAATACCTACTTTACAGAGTTGTTGAGAGTATCAAATTTTAGGTAATGTGGAAGAGCTTAATGAATCCTAAAGCAATATATGAGAGAAGCTAGGTGATACAGTGGATAGATCACTGGATCTGGAGTCAAGAATACCTTAATTTCAAGCACTTACAAGGTGTGTGACCCTGGGCAAATCAGTTAACTCTTATGTGCCTCTGTTGCCTCATCTATAAATTGAGCTGAAGAAGGAATGGCAAACCCCTTCAGTGTCTCTACTAAGAAAATTCCAAATGGCATCATGAAGAGTTAGATATGATTGAAACAATAACAAAGCACTATATAAATGTCAATAGTTATTATGAGAAAACACTCTTCGGTATATCAGTGCATGGATTGTCAGAGTCTTAGTAACACTTCAGTTTGTCTTCCCTGGCTCACCTTTCAAGTAAGGGGAAGAATATATTGAAGGACCAATTAATATATAATGAAGTAAGTGAAAAAAAATTTCTGATCTAAAATTTTGTTCATGGTTACTAATTGGTTTCATTCAGGTATGGGATGTTCTCAGGGAAGAACCTCTCTGTAATTACCGAGGACATCGAGGAAGATTACTTTGTGTTCAGTGGTCTCCATTGGATGCAGATTCAATCTTTTCAGGAGCAGATGATTTCTGTGTGCACAAATGGCTGATTTCAATGCAGGATCACACCCGGCCCCCTCAAGGTCAGTAATAAAAAAATATGGGGAGAGTGTGGGTAGTGCAAAGCAAATATGAAAAAATTGTTTGCATGTATGCACACGCGCATGTGTGTGTGTATGCACATACTAAAATATTCCTTTAGTCTTTCCCTCCAAGAATATATATATAAGAAGTGTTGCATGCTTACTGGTAAACAAGGTTATTACTGCTTTTCCTATTATCAAGACAATTCAGTGAGCTTTTATTAAATCTATATTTCTAGTTGATCTATCCCAGATACCATTCCACTTTGAACTGTACTAAATTTGATGTTTGTTGCTTTTATTAAGTCTAAGAAAAAATTTTGATTGTACTTTCTATCTTAGTTATTTAATTCCTTAGTTTCCTCTCATTTTCTTTTCATATTTACTTTTTGATTCTTTTAACTGATTTTGTATTTTCCTTCTACACTTTTATTTGGTCTTTTGGTCTGTGATTTTCTTAGCTTTGCCAATTTTTGTTTAATGTATTTTAACTCTCATTCTTCCACCTAAGGATTTTAGCCTATTTTTTGTGGCTGTTTTTTTGGAGGGGGAGGCTAGTATTTTCAAGTTTTCAGTTTTCTTCAGTTCTGGGTTTTTAATTGTGCCTTTTTTTTTTTTCTTTTTTGTTCATGTGTTTATTTATTTTTTTCTTTTTAGTATTTTTGTTTTCTGTGGAATGTGTGAGGATTCTGGTTCTTTCCCTTCAGTCCTCTCATATAGGCATCTTAATTTAGTTTATAAGGCAGCTATTATAATTTTAGCTACATTGGAGAGAAACACCTCTTCTGTCTACAAAATCAGTGTTCTATGTTGAGAGACTGCTCACCTCAGTTCATTGTGCTAACAACTTTTTAGTTCATTTTTTTCTGATTTATGATTCTTTCAGGCAAAAAAAGTATTGAGTTAGAAAAAAAAAGGCTCTCTCAGCCTAAACCCAAGATCAAGAAGAAGAAAAAACTGACAGGGAAAGTAACACCAAAGCAAGAGATAATTGAATTGGTCAATGGAGAGGACTGCCCCAAAGACAATTCTCTACCCATTGAAAATGGAGTGTCAGACCAGGAAGGTGAAGAAGAAGTACAAGAGCCAGAGATTTCCAATGGCATGTCTTCAAATGGTAAGCAGTAGTCGTCTTCAGATGGTAAGCAGTAGTCAACTGTGACTCATTGATTTTCCGTAATTCCTTGACAAATAGATGAAAGGGAACATAAATACAGAATATAATTTTTTTTTAAAAAAATTTTTCATACCTCTCAAACAGTAAAATCATAGAAATTAATATACAAAAGACTTAATTTTCTATGCACCTTCTTGAATAAGAGTCCACTTGAGGTCTGAATCTGGATTTAAAGGGATTCATAAGCTTGTTTGTTCAATTCTTTGATAACTATATTTCAATATAATTGTTTTTCTTTGTGATCCTACATGTTTTAGTTTATGCATTTAAAAACATTGTTCTGAAAAAATGTCCATAGACTTGACCAGACTGTCAGAAGAAAGATCATGATACAAAAAAAGATTAAAGACCTTTGTTCTAAAAATGGTTCTGTCTCCCAGAACATGACGCTGATTTTGGCTCAGTCTTAATTGTAACTCAGGTACTTTTGGAAAATACACTATTTCTTTCAAGGGACCATTTACTCCGGTAAAGCAATAATTCTGATTATCATTAAGTAATACTTTGATTTGAGGAGTATCTATTAAAACATGAAGATGTTTAGTGGGGTATAGACTAATAAATTGGAGGATTGAATAGCACTGCAAACAGAAATACCTAGCCTTTTGGTAGAGTTTCATAAGAAGACAGTAGTATTCAAGTTTTATATCTTAATACGTAAATAGACTAGTTATTAATACAGGTGCTTTCTCCCCAGTCCAGCTTTCTTGTTCTCCCCTTTATTCCAGAGCCAAGACGACAAAGGTCCTGGTACATTTTTCTGGACTTTAAAATCATTTATTTATTAAAATAAAATAGTTTAAAAAAAAATTACCATTTTTTAATTTTACTAATTGCTCCAGTGGATTAAATTATCATCTCTACATAGATGATTCTCATATCTATATATTCAGCCTTTGGATTCTTCATATGCATTGTTTCTTAGAGAGCATAGTAACATTCTATATCTTTCATGTGCCACAATTAACTGCTTCCTAATTTAATGGACATCTACTTTGTTTTCAATTCTTTGCTGTTACTAGTCTTTGCTATATTTTATTTATTAATAATTTGAACTAGTCTTTCATACAGTCACTCTTTTTTGTGGTTCTTGGAGAATGAAACTTTTCCTTTGAAAAGTGGCTTTTATTGACTTTGTGCTAATTCTGCACAATAAGCTCTTTGGAAATTTGTATCCCCAATACTTAGCACAATGCCAGACATGTAGAAGGCATTTAATAAATATCTATTCATTAACTAATGTAAAATGATATAAGGGATATATAATACACAAGAGTTTTTTCCCCCCAGTAAAATGCTTCATTTCTTAGAATACTTACATAATTTTGTTCTCACAAAAGCTTTTCAGTTTTATCTTTTGTGAATTGCCTCTAATTCCTTGTTTGGTAAAGAAATCCCTGAACACCCCACCTTCCACCCAACATTTCAGCCTAGCATACCTCATAGCATTCTCTTATTTGTTGATGGTATGAGCTTTCATGTTTGATCATCCATGTATGTTGATTTTATTTTAATGTAAATGCCTTTCTAAAGCACTTGGATTTATATGTAACCAGTCCACATAAATTCAGTTCAGCAAACGTGTTAAATATTTACTGCATTCAAGATACTAGGTATATAAAGAAACAGTGCTTATCTTCAGAGACCTTACACTTCTATCTGTGACAAAGGAATCTATGTGCACACAAATAAATATATATGAAAAAAATTGTGGAAGATCACTAATAATTGAAGGAGAAGAAGACGTAATGGAAGTGATTCAGCCTGAACTAAGTGCTGGCAGAAGAATAAGAAGGAATGTCTTGTGGGGAATGGGGGAGTTAAGTTGACATTTATACGTACATTATAGACAATCGAGTATTCATTTCTAGAATATAGAATTTGTGAAGGGGAAAGTAGTCTGAAATAAGGGTGGAAAGACAAATATGATTAGAAAGGGTCTCAGGTATCAAACTGAGACATTTTTATTTTATCCTATAGACATTGGGGAGCCAAACCTATGTCTCAAGATTATTTTGACAGCTTCATGAAGGAAAGCAGCATTCAGTAGTTGAGAAAATGCTGTGCTTAGTTAGGAATAGTTGAGATATCTAAAGGCACATGAGGGATATATCTAGACAGTAATTGTCAATATAAGCTTAGTATCCAAAAGAGAAAGTAGGGCTCAGAAAAAATCACTAGGAGAGACATTAGGGAAAACATAAGAAGGCACAAATTCCAAGTGTTATATAAAAGAAGTAGGAGAGCCATCTCATTGAAGCTACAGAAGAAAAATATATCCAGGATGAGAAACTACTCAAAAGGATCACATGGGGTGAGAAGCAACTTAAAAGGATTTAGGAAATAAATGAATGGTAAAGTAATGCAAGCAATGATTATAAAGATTTCTTTTGAAGGAATTAGGCAGTTAAAAAAATTACAAAATAATAACTTGAAGGGAGGGTGCCAGGGTAAAAAAAGAATTTTAAAGTATAGGGATTGACATTTATAGGCAGTAGAGGGAGAACCAGTGGGAAGAAATTGAAGGTAAGGGAGAGAATGATCAATGAAACTAAAACTCTTTGAGGAGATTGAAGGGAAAGGAATCAAGGACACAGGAAGAGAACTTGATTGAGCATGAAAAAGGCTCACTTCCTCAGAAGCCAAAATTAATCTTATTTCTCATGATCTGGTCATTGACTTCAAAATACTGGCATTTTTTTCCATCCCAGATTGGTCCATTATTGTGTGGTCTCTTTTCATGTTGCAGTTTCCAAAGAGCTACCTTCATACTCCTCCATTTCCTCAGGATTTGAAAAGCCAAAAGTGTCAATTAATCCCAAAGTGATTTTGCTCAAAAAGGAACTACCTAAAGAAAAGCCAGGTTTGTGTCAAAGTAAAATGTATTTTGTTTTTAAAAGAACTAAATGTGTATATTTTCTTGCAAAATAGTGTAGAGTGGCTATGCTTTTTTTTTCAAATCTGGTAGCATTTCAGTCTTTATGAGAACATATATGATCAAGGAGTAGTACAAAAGACACATATTAACTACTTGTAAATAACTCAGCAGCACTGCCAAGACAAAATTTTTTTCATTCTATTTCAGAAGCTCTTGCAAAGAAGAAAAAAGCACGTTCTATTCTACCTGTCAGCACAGCTTTGGACCACAGGTCCAAAGAGGAGCTCCATCAGGACTGTTTGGTGCTAGCAACTGTGAAACATTCCAAAGGTATAACTATTCATGATCTGTTCATTGACTACAAAACACTGACATTTTTTTCCATCTCAAATTGGTCCATTATTGTTTCTCTTTTCATGTAGTTTCCAAAGAGCTACCTTCATCCTCATCCATTTCTCAGGATTTGAAAAGCCAATTAATCCCAGTGATTGTGCCCAGTCATCCTAACCACTTAAATCTATTCAACTGACAAATCTCAGGGAACTGTTTACTCATCTAGAGCATGCCTGTCCCTTGCCATGCCTTTAAGTTCCCACTTCTGTCCTGGAACGGCAGAAAAAATAATGGAACTCATCTGAGGTCCTGAGAGATAGGTAGGAATTAAGTGGACAGAGAGGAATAGGAAGGTATTCCAGCTAGAAAAAAAATAGTGGGTGACATAGAGGGTTTTCAGTATCACACTGGATTTTGGACTCTAGACTATGAACGTTTTTGAAAACTTTTGAGCAAGGAATCCATGATGAAAAGTGCTAAGCTTCATCAATCTTGCAATAGGAGAAATAAAACTGTAATTAGTAGATAACCAGCTAATACTACCTGTGGTTCAGTCAGTCAGGGAATATTTATTAAACTCCTACCATGTGCTTAAGCACTGTGTCAAGCATTGGGAATACAAAAGGTAAAAGACAGTCCCTGCCCCTCTCTGATAGGAGATACAACATGCAAACAAATATATATACAAAGTAAGCCATATATAGGATAAAAAGGAAATAGTTAACAGAGAGAATGTACTAGAATTAAGAGAAATTGGGAAAGGCTTTCAATAAAAGATGGGATTTTAGTTGGGATATAAAGGAAGTCAGTAGTCTGAGCAGAATAGGAAGAGCATTCTAGACATGGCTGCTCTGCAAAATGAAAATGCTCTGAGAGATTTAATATCTTGTTTGTGGAACAGCTAGGAGGCTAATATCTATGAATCAAAGTACAATCAGCGAATAATGTGTAAAAAGATTTGAAAGTTAGGAGGACACAAGATTTTGTATTCTATTCTGGAGGTCAAAGGAAACCTCTGGAGTAGAAAGGTGACACAATCAGACTTGAACTTTAGGAAAATCATTTTATTGGCTGAATGGAGGATGTATTGGGATTGGGGAGACACTTGACACAGGCAAACACACCAGCAAGTTATTACACTAGTCTAGGCATGAGGTGATGAAGGCCTGCAGCAGATTGGTGTTAGTGTCAGAGGAGAGAAGGGTGCATATTTGAGAGATATGACAAAGATTAAATTAATGGCCCTTGGCAACAGCGTGGATAAGGGCTCAAGATACAGGGAAAAATCAAGGATGACTTAGGTTTCAAACCTGAGGGACTAGGAGGATGGAATTGCCTGTGTTTTATTTCTTATAAACATAGAGATGAAAGAAATCTTTGAGGTCATCCTTCCCATGTTCTGATTTTATTCATGAGGAATCTGAGGTTTAGACACACAAACTGAAATAACTACGCTTTTGTCATATTAACTATGTACCAGTCATTGTGCTAAGTGCTTTGTAGTTATCATTTCGTTGTTCCTCACAGAAACTCTGGAAGGTAGGTGCTATTATTATCCCTAGTTAACAATGAGGAAACTGAGTTGTCTCAATATCACACAACTAGTAAATGGCTAAGGCTGGTTTTGAATGCAACTTTTCTTAACTCCAGACCTGGCATCTAGCTGCCCCAGATTATATGTGTAATAGTAGCAGGTATAGTTCAGACTCAATTCTTTTGATTCTATAACTACTGCTGGGTTTTTTTCTGCTGCTGATGTATTGACCCAAAATTTATTAAGTGGAATTGGCTTAAATAACCTGTTTTGGTTTTCTGTTTACAAGTTTCTCTTTGAGAAGTACCTGGTACTGCTCTGTATTACTTTTAAATCAGACACTATATGCATATATGATATATGTATCAAAGTTACTTTTGTCCCTTTTGGCTCGTGCTACTTTTTTGATGTGTGCCAAGAAACTACCAGACATGACAGAAGTGGAAACTCAGTTTGGATCTGAGCAGCTGGCTCCTTTGCTTTTCAGTCAGATGTATTTGGTTGGTGGGGAGGAACTGTAGAACATAATTGCTTTTTCTTTCCTTTGAGATGAACATACTGAGTCCTTTTAAGTGAGTGAGGATGAATGGGTTTGGATTAATGTTAGATTCATGACTTTAATAAATAATTGATCTCTAAATATATGACATTCCCCTAAGGTGAGATGTCTTTGACAGGAGCGTTCTGTTCACACACATACTCAGAAAACTTAACACATTGCTGTTATGGGAGCCACCTGCTAGAGACTGGGGATCTAATTCTGACCAGCAGAATAGATTGTGCCATGTGAAAGGATGATAATGATACAAAGAGACTGAGAGGCAATTGCAGTGAAAATCTCTTAACCTCTGGTTTATTTCATCTCTATACAGAATATATATTTTCTAAGCACATCAAGGTTATTATTGTTTAAAAAAAAAAAAAGGCATGCATTGTTTCGCAAGCAACATCTAGGTCAGTAAATTTGTTTTATGACATCCAGACATATCTCTGACTCTGGGTTATGTCGGTCTTTCCTTGAACCTGTCATCTCTACTCAAAGAGTAAGATAAAGATTGTAATAACAAAACATTACTTTAGTCTCTCGCTAGTGTGCTGTGATTCACAGCCATGGGGCCTGTGATTCACAACTGTGGGGGCTTTGGAGAACCTTGGCAGTTCAGATTCAAGTTCAGGTTCCTCCCTGAATGTTGCAATCCCCTTTAACCTTTTTACAGGCTTTCTGGGTTCCCACACTTAAACATGGTCCTCAACAAGTTATAAGCAATTTTCAGTTTTTATAACTCTATTTATTTATTTTTTTTATTTTATTTTATTTTTATTAATTTTTATAATTATAACATTTTCTTTGACAGTACATATTCATAGGTAATTTTTCCCCTTCTTCCCTCCACCTCCTCCCCTAGATGGCAGACATTCCCATACATATTAAATATAGTATATCCTGGGTACAATATATATGTGCAGAATTGAATTTTGTTGTTGTTGCAAAGGAAGGATTGTATTCGGAAGCTAAAAATAATCTGGGAAGAAAAACAAAACAAAACAGTGCTCACAGTTTATACTCATTTCCCAGTATTCCTTTCTTGGATGTAGCTGATTCTATCCATCATTGATCAATTGGAATTGGATTAGCTCTTCTCTATGTTGAAAATATTCACTTCCATCAGAATACATCCTCATACAGTATCATTGCTGAAGTGTATAATGATCTTCTGGTTCTGCTTGTTTCACTTAGCATCAGTTGATATAAGTCTCTCCAAGCCTCTCTGTATTCCTCCTGTTGGTCATTTCTTACAGAACAATAATATTCCATAACATTCATATACCATAATTTACCCAATCATTCTCCAATTGATGGGCATCCATTCATTTTCCAGTTTCTAGCCACTATGAAAAGGGCTGCCACAAACATTTTGGCACATACAGGTCCCTTTCCCTTCTTTAGTATTTCTTTGGGATATAAGCCCAGGAGTAGCACTGCTGGGTCAAAGGGTATGCACAGTTTGATAACTTTTTGGGCATAATTCCAGATTGTTCTCCATAATAGTTGGATTCATTCACAACTCCACCAACAGTGCATCAGTGTCCCAGTTTTCCTGTATCCTCTCCAACATTCATCATTATTTGTTCCTGTCATCTTAGCCAATCTGACAGGTGTGTAATGATATCTCAGAGTTGTCTTAATTTGCATTTCTCTGATCAATAGTGATTTGGAACACTCTTTCATATGTAACTCTCTTAATTTAAAGGGAAGCACAACCTACATTCAAATTATTATGTGGCATAGGTTAGATGACAACTAAATTTTAGATATCATTATTAATTGCATATTGATCCTCAAAAATTTTAGTTTTCAACTTGGCAAACCTTTTTTGAGCCTCTATCATACACAGGATCAATTTCATTCTTTCCAGTTCTACTAGACAGGGTAATCTCTTTTCTGAGAATGACCTATATAGCAAATCATCATATGATTTTTTTTTTTTTTTTTTTTTTTTTATTCCTACTCACAGAGTTAAATGAGGATTTGGCTATTAATCTAAATGAACGGATTCACTTGGGACTCTTCACAGATAGGACAGCCTTATACAGGATGATCGAGGTAGAAGGTAAGATTTTATAAGCCCTGATTTTAGCCTCCATTGTAATTGCTCTGGTAGACAGAGCTAAGTATATTTGAGGGGTGGTTCTTCTCAATTTCCTTCAATAATATTCAGTTTCTCACTGTTTTTATACTGTTTCAAATAGGAAAAAGTCATTTGGAGAATGGACACCCTGATTTATTTCACCAGTTGATGCTCTGGAAAGGAGATCTAAAAGGAGTTCTCCAGGCTGCTGCAGAAAGAGGGGAATTGACTGATCAGCTGGTAGCTATGGCACCAGTAGGTATGTACATTAATGACTGTCCAGTTTGGGATACTATCTGTGAATATCATATATTTGTAGTACCAGCTGATCTTTATCAGCTGAAAAATCACAAGTTAATATCATCCTTTAATATTAGGCTTTCTCATGAAAAGAACATAAAAGAAATGGGACAGCTGAAAAGGAGGCACCAAAGGCCCATATTTAACTTACTATTTCCAATCTAGGCCTTCCCCCAAATGCGTTTATAAAAGGACTGAATTCAGTCTTAGTCTTCTTGAAGCTTTCCTTGAGTCCTTCCTTCTTTTGCTGAAACATCAACATAATATATTAGAAGTTGTGAATTTATAAACAGAAGACCTGGTTTTAATTCTCAGTGTGGCTGTTGCCGTATGACTTGGGCAAATTATTTGTCCTCTATACTTTACTTTCTTTTCTGTAAATTAAGGGAATTTATGTCTTTACCTCCTCAGATTTCTCATGGCATTTTGCCTTGACACTTCATGCTTATCATTTTCTCCCTTATTTGATAAGTTCCTTGAGAGCAAGAAATGGTATCACATCTATCTTTATATTGACTGTTAAACATTATACATTGCACTTAAGTCAATTAATGTTTATTGAATTGAATTTTAGTGTGGGTGGAAAGGAGCTTAGATAGGAAAATCTGACTTAAGTGGATGTGACAGAAAAGGGAGTCAAAAAGCATCTTTCAAGGTCTTACTATACTATTTTTCTTTTTAGAGAGTCTTTAGGTTAATGATATATTAGATTTTCAGAACAGTACAGAAAAAGAAAAATCGCTGAACAGATTTCTAAACATGTACTGACATGCTTGCTAACCATCCTATCCTTTGCTTTCTAGCGGGCTACCAGATGTGGCTGTGGACAGTGGAAGCCTTTGCCAAACAGCTGTGTTTCCAGGACCAGTATGTCAAGGCTGCCTCGCACCTCCTTTCTATTCATAAGGTGTATGAAGCTGTGGAACTGCTCAAGTCAAACCACTTCTATAGGTCAGCACAGAGACTTTTGTTAATCTTTTGGTGATGAACTCCTTGCCATAGATTCATAGATTTAGAGCTGGAAGGGACCTTACAGGACTCCTATTCTAATATTTTCATGATGTGGATGAAGAAAGTGAAACAAATCCCTCACTTGAGGTCAAACACCTAATAAATGACAGCACTGGGATTTGAAGTCTGTCTGGTAGCATAATTCCAGGTCCAGTGATCCAGAGTTCAGATCCATTCACATCCAAATCAAGTCAGCATAAGGGTTCATTATTTCTCTGATTTCAGCTGTGCTTGTCAGAAAGCATGCAAAGGCAAAATAAGAGCTTCTACCCTCAGTGAGTTCATATTCTGCCATAAGAGGCAGGAGATGGGAAGCATTTATATAGATAACTAAACATAAGGTAATTTGAGGGTTAGGAGAAGAAACCTAACAACCAGGTGGATCAGGAAAAGGTGAGGGATATGCACATAGAAATTGGTACCAGAATCGAGTTTCAAAGGAAATTTAGGATTCTAAGAGGCAGGAATGAGGAGGGAACTCATTCCAGGCAACAAGACAACTTGTATGAAGGCAGATGTAAAGTGCCAAGGTCTAGGGAGAGCAGATAGGCCAGTTGGATTACAGTATATAATTTGTGAAGGGACATAGTAATGTGCCATAAGTAGGTAAGAATCAAACTTAAGAGCTCTAAATGCCAAGATGACAAGTTGGGTAAAAGGAATCACAAAAAGAGTAAAGGAGTGACATATCAGATTTATGCTTTAGGAAGTTTGCTTTGGCATCCTTGTGCAGGATGGATTGAAAAAGAAAAAGACTTGAAGCATTGGGGAATTTATGGCAATAGACAAGACACAAAGTGATCAGGTACTATCCACTTGGTAGAGAGAACACATGCAGAAGAAATATTTTGGAGATAAAAGCAAGTATTGGTCAGTTTGATATAAAAGTAAGGAGAACAATGAGAGATAAGTATAAAGAGTCAAGGATGACTTCTACTGTGTAATTCTAGAAGCAGTAGGGGAGGCATTGGATTTCTTTGAGGAGATCAGAGATATGGGCAGATCTGTGCCTTAGGGATCTCACTGGCTGAAGGATTGGAGAATGTTTTGAAGAGAAGAGAGGCTTGAGGCTGGAAAACAAATTATGAATCTCTAACAGTTATTCAGTCAAGGAAGCCTGGACTAGAGTGGTTGTGAAGTGAATGATACGAAGTGCATGGATGGAAGAGATATTGTGGAGGTAAAATCAAAAAAACTTGTCACCTGGTTGGATGTGGAAGGAGGAAGAATGAGAAACTAACAGTGATTCCCACATTGCAAACATCCTTAACTAGAAAAATGATGGTGCTCTCAGCTAAATTGAAGAAAATTAGGAAGAGGCTTTGGTATGGAAGGAAATGTAATGAGTTCTGTTTTGAACTTATTGAATTTGTCATCCATGTAGAAATGTCTAAATGGGCATTTGCAAATGCAGAACTAGAGCTCAGGAGAGAGAGCTCAGGGAATCATTCCATAGAGCTCCTAATTGAATCTATGAAAATTGATGAAATTACTGAAAAAAGAAACGTTTCCCCTTAGGGTGATATAATGAGAAGGGAATATGGATGGTGGTCCAGCAAAAGAGGCTGAGAAAGAAGAGTCAAGCAGGACCTTGAGAGAGCACTGTCATTATTCAAGAAGAATGATTGCTTGTGTCAAATGCTATAGAGAAGTTTGGAAAGCTAAAACTTGAGAAAAAGGCCATCAGATTTGTTAATTAAATAATCATTGACTAACCTTTGATATTTAAGAATGCATACTCCAGGAACTTTTTTGTTTGTTGAATGAAACAGCAGTGGTATTAAAGACCCATAATTCTGTAAGCACTTTATAATCATAAAGCAATTAAACAACATTGAATAAGAGAGCAATATGGTCAGACATGTTTTGGGAAGATAAATGTGCCAGCTGACTGGTGGATAGACTGGAATAGGAAGAGACTTGAGGTAGAGAGACCAACCAGATATGAGAGATATCTAGGTTGTGAGGTGATGAGAGCCAGCACCAGGGTGATGGCAGTGTCAGAGAAGAGATCAAAGTGGTTTAAGAAGTGATGTGAAGGTAAAATTGGTAGGGCTTGGTAACAGATTGGATATGAGAGATAAAGAAGGGAAACATGACCCCTAGGTCACCAGAGAATAGTAGTGCTAGGAAAGACAGGAAAAAGGAAAGGGTTGAAAAAAATAGAAATAATGGCTTCAATTTGGGACATTGAGCTTCAGGTATCTACAATACATCCAGTTTCAGATGTCTAAAGCTCAATAAATACCATCAATATAGACTCGCATCCAAGATGAACACATTCCCTTTCCTGCAGAATCTACCTTTTATAAAATCTTAGTGCCAGAATAGGTGTTTTTCCCCCTACTCATCAAGTCTTACTGGACAATTCTAGTAGACATTTCTTTATGTCTGTTTGACTTGCCCTTATGAAATACTTGAAATGCATTTGAAATGGAATTTATTTGTACTCTATAAGTGGAGCTGGTTAGATTACCAAATAAAGGAAAAGGCAGCTCAGGACAAGGCCTTGGGGAAGACCAAACTTAATAGAGCAACCTGGATAAAGATTCAGCATAGGAAACTGAGAAGGAATAGTAGGATAGGTAGGAGAACTGGGAGAAGGTAGTGTCATGTGAACCTAGGAAGAAAATTTCAAGAAGGTGATCATAAATTTCAAAGATTACAAAGAGATCAAGAGGAATGAAGATTGAAAAAAGGCCATTTGATTTGGCAGTTCAGAGATCACTTATAGAGAGCTGGGACCGCAATGGTGGAGTAAAATATAGCTAAGCTCTCTGTCCCCTATTCCTAACACCTAAAAACAGGTACAGGAAATTAATTAAGCCAAAGAGAAACTTGCAGTATATTGCTCTGAACCAGGAGAGCCTCCCAACTGGCTATCAGAGGCTGAGACCAATAGCAGTTAATTGAAAACCATACATAAGTCAGGAACTTGCAGAGCTCCAGTCAGGGCGATTAGATCTTGCCCTGAATAGGAACACTTAGGGATCGATGAAAACTTATAGTCCCTATCCTTAGATGTCCCCAAGATCCTGGAATAACACAACTTTTAATACCTCAGGAAAAGAGCAACAGGATTAGCCCAAACATTCCCTACAGAAGTGCACAGAACAAAAGTGCAGCAATTATAGAAATTAAGAAGTTCTTAAATTCAACCACAGAAGAAAGGAGTGATATGGGACCATAACTAGAAGGAATAGCTGGTTTGAGTGAAGTGGATGATTACAGGCAGTAGGAAAGTAGCCAGTAAATAAGAATGAAGTCATTTGTGTCTGTAAAGGGATTTGCCTTAACAAAGACCACCATTTCATTTAAGATAAGGGTAAAGGAGGACATAATGCCAGAAGCTTTGAGTAAGATGAGCACATAGCCTCAGTTTTTTCAATATAAGGCATGGTTCTCAGCTGAGAAGGTAGAAGAACTGTTACTTTTCTGATACCACATCCAGAGGTCTTTTTGCTTTTCATCAATGCCATGAATGAATATCATTTGAAAGAATAAGCCATATTGCCTTATGTTCATAAGTACAAGACAGTGTGGGATATTCCGTTATATGTATATGCATCATCTTTAGCTAGATTTAATATAAGATTTAATATGTTTTTTTTTTTCTTTTTCCTCCCTGCACTCTGTTAAACATAGATACTTATTTTTGTTTCTTCCTACTCTAGGGAAGCCATTGCAATTGCCAAAGCCCGGCTACGACCAGAGGACCCAATACTGAAAGATCTGTACAGTAGTTGGGGAGCAATCTTAGAAAGAGATGGCCATTATGCCATGGCAGCCAAATGGTAAGCACCAAGGACACTAGAAAGAATTCAGAGTTCAAAGCCTATTATGAACACCAACAAAGAGGAGTATATATAAGGGCGAGAACAGCAGTCATTAGAATTGTCCAGTCAGATTTGATGAGTAGGGGAAAAACACCTATTCTGGTATTAAGATTTTTATATAAGGAAGATTTTTGGAGGAAAGGGAATATGTCTGTATTGGGTATAAGTATTGATGGTATTTATTGATCTTTTCCTCTTATTTTCCATTTTCTAAGCTATATTGAGCTATGAAGGAAACAATCCAAGAAAAAGCAGTGTACTTGAGAATACCATGAAGGAAAAATAAGTTTATTAGGGGGGCAGAGTTAGGATTATAGAAATTTATTCCAAAATATATCTAACCCAAGAATTCACTGTTTTTATTATTTCCATATCAATAAATTTTCTTTTTATTCATATGTTATAGCTACTTAGGGGCTACCTCTGCCTATGATGCAGCCAAAGTGCTCGCCAAAAAGGGGGATGTGGCTTCCCTTAGAACAGCTGCAGAGTTGGCCCTTATCGCCGAAGAAAAGGAGCTGTCTTCATCGTTCTCTTTCAGATGTGCTCAAGAACTACTATCAGTCAGGAACTGGGTGGGAGCTCAGGAAGTCCTCCAGCAACAAGAATGTCTGCTAGTGAGTCTATATTTCACTTTTGGCAGAGGATTGAGAAGGCTAAACCCTAAATTTGTAATTCTTTCCTACTGAAATTTCACTGAAATAAAAAATAAGGTGTTTGTGCCCAGTATGACTAAAAATTCAAATTTCACTAAGTTCTTTATGAATTATGCCATGTTCTTGGCCATTATTCCACACTGTGGGCAAGTTATGAAATAGAATAAGCTGCTTTATGAATTCTTCTAACTAAAGTTTTAAATTTATTAAAGTGCTTGCAGTTTGTCCTTAGCTTAGAGTCTAGGACCCATTCCTCCAGGCCAGACCTTTTGTGCTAAAAAGACATCTATGGTAAGAGTTTTATAATTTATCATCTCTGCTTCATTTTTCCCACTGATAAGTTGATTTTTTTTTTTTTTACTATAGTCATAACTCTTGACCATAGCTGCATTTTAGCTGGAAGCTTATCTGTTCCTGTCTGCCTCTTTTTGGAAAGAAGGTAACAGCTAGTTTAATCATTCTGAAATATGTTTCAGCAATTTATTCATTTTTATAACCACTAGTCACAGAGAGCAGAAACCCCACCCCCACACACACAGCACATCACTTTTAGGCTGTAATCATTGTCTTCTCTCCTTCATCACAGAGATCTCTAGAAATATGCGAATATAGTTCCTACAGGATGATCAACAACTGAAAGTTTCTTGATTTCTTTTCCTCTTGCTCTTAAACAAAAGTTCCTTTCTGGTTGGTTGTGTTCTAGGGTCAGCGTTTAGTGTTTTGTCTTCATGAATTACTATCCAAGCACCTAGAGGAAAGACAGCCACCAGAATGGAAAAGTTCCTCCTTCCCTTCCTACCACAGCTGGGCTATCAGAACTGAGAGTTCCTTCATGGAAAAGGTGACCACAGTATGGAAGGGCACATTTGGCTTAGAGACCACTGAACAGTGCCAGACAGCGTTTCAACAGCTACATGGTATCGAATATCCACCTGCCACCGGTCATACCCTTTCCAAACAGGTAACAACTATGTCATTCATAGCTACTGTTTTCACTCAGGAATAATCATTTCTCTATTCTGCCTGTAAACTAGTAGAAAAGCAGTTTATCTACTTCTGAGTTCCATAATTTATTTCTCTAAGTAGAATCATTTTCTTTTAAACAACTCTGAAGTTGGGAGTCTTCTGACTATCCCTCTTTTGCCCCTCATAAGAGTTATGTGTTCTCTGAGTTTGAGTTGCCTTATGTATAAAATGAATTGGTTACATTAAATTATCTCTGTTGTCCCTTCCAATTCTAATGTGCTAATGTTTTGCAGCTTTTACCAAAGAATTAGTAGTTCACTTGGAATTTTCAGAGTGGAATTTAAAACAAACAGATCAGCCAATACCAAAGGTATCTTCTTTGATATCATTAAAGCCAGGTCACTTTCAGATCAGTTTGTGTTCCCATTCAGTTATAAAGAGTTAATAAATTTTGGGGGACCATAAATGATCTGTTAAGTAGGTTGAATAAGACTTAGATCATTAATTAAAATGACCCCTTTGCTTCCAGTCACTGTGCACGTGAATTGCCATACAATTATGAAAGTTTCTCTTGAAGCAAAGTTGGGTCCTTGTTGATAAGCATTATGTTTTGAGAAATTTATAGTCCCAAACTGTCCACAGAGCCCTGTTGGTAGGATATTCCAGTTAAATATTGATAGCATTGTCACTGAAATGGAAAGATAATTAACTGAGACTTTGGCTTCTTGTTCTAGCTTCTGTTCCACATCTCCCATGATCTGACCTTAGCAGTGCTGAGCCAACAGACCGCCTCCTGGCATGAAACTGTCAGAGCTCTTCTTGCAGCTGTAACACGGAGCTATGATTCAGGGAACTTCACTCTCATGCAAGAAATCTGTACTCTCTTTCTTCCTGAAGGCAAGTAGCTTTCCTATCTTCAGGGTCAAATTTCTTCACAACACAGAAAGACCCTTCTGATCGCATTCTTAGTAGTTAATAGCTGATGATGGGAGACAGGGAAGGGCAAAGATCATTTAAAGTCATAAATAATACAAATATTGGTAGATAATGTCCTGTCATCCTTCTTTCCTTGAGGCTTAATCTTAAGGCTTCAGAATTACTGCAGTCTTTCCTTGGAAGATCCTTAAGGTTCCATGGTTGTAAGAATCAAAATGAGAGATCAAGATAATAAAAATTATATAAGAGAAACAAGCCCTCTGGTGCTATTGGACACTTCAGACAAATAAGCAACTGGGAAAGTCATATCTCACTTCTTTTCCCTTAGGCTGTGATCATTTAAGAGAAAAACTGGGAGAAGAGCCACCATTAAAAAGTTTAGAGGCCTTTTTTTCATATGGACAACTCTATGACCTCTGGTGGAACCTGCCCAGGACTCCTCTCATTCAAATACAACATGTGGCAGATCCAGTGCCCTGTAGTAGCACTGCTTCTGGTGATGAGCAAAATGGTCTGTCTGACACCTCCAGTTCAGAAGCCCTTACTCAGAAGCCTGACCCTGAAGCCCTTACTCAGCTGAACAATGTTCTTCCTCAAGTAGCCATACCAAGTACAGCTTTGGAACAAGACCAAAGCAACACAGAGAAAAAACAGCCTGCACTGAGCACATGTGAGGTTCTCATTTCTCAGATGCATGCAGATCTCCAAAGCACCCAGAAAGCTATAACAGAGGTCCAAGAAACATTAGCAGAAATGATCCGCCAGCATCAAAGAAATCAGCTCTGTAAAGCTACAGTGAACAGTAGTGAAGAAGGAGATCCTTCCATGAAGCCTCAGTTGTGTTCTGAAAATGCTGACAGCCAAAGGTATGAAAATAATCTAAAACAAGGTAGTAAGAGAGCTGGATAAAGGCCAAGAGTTTTCTGTTAATTTAAAATTGTTAGGTTTTTGAGTTGGAACAAAAATTTTTAAATGCTTACATACTGACATTTAAAAATTTTAAAGCTTAGAATTCCTATAGGAAGTCATTTACAACTTAATTCATCCTGCTAGCTGCTAACTCCTCCCTAAAGCCAGTCAGTTCCTTTATGTAGGAAAAGGGGGATTGCCACCATAAAGTCAGAAATAAACATTCTCTCTCACTGTCTCATACACACACACACACACACACACACACACACACACACACACACACACACACACAACGTGCAATTGCATTATTTTTATATAGAGAACCAACCTCAAGAACTTTGCAACAAAAGAATAAGTTGTAAGCTGATGTATATATTATATACATCAATTTGAGGAAATGTAGAACAGCTTAAGTGGTAAGAGAGGAAACAGAACAACAAAAAATGAAGTCTGCAGAGCCCATGACAAAGTATGTTTGATTTATTAATGTTCAAATTTTTTGAATGAAATCAAAATCAAATGTTCAATTTATTAAAGTTCAAAAATTTTAACAAAATATCATTAACAACCTAGTATGTTAATTCTTTATTTTAAAAAAATGTAAGCTCCCTCTCATTGTCATAAAGAAGCAAGCAGTCTCAAATAAGGGATCTCTGAAAACTGATGATAGTTTCGTTCTGAAGGGGATCTTATATATACTTTTAGGGCTAGGGAGAATGGAGGAGGGAATTAGAATTTGTCCAGAAGGGGTAAATCTGCATTTTAAAAATAGATATTAAAAAATGGAGCAGGGAGTCTGATGAGCTCATAATAGTTAAATGCTCAAAATGTTAAAAAATATTGGTCTAAAAGAAATCTAAAACTTGTAGGATAAATGGGAAAAAGATGCAGTTACTTGAGCAAATCATGAATGATTCTGTATTCCATTAACAGTAAAGAACAAGTAAACGAACCACTTTCTTTGGCTGAATTAACAAAACGGCTTTCAGAAGCAAATAAGAGATTGGCTGGATTTCCTGAGAGCATTAAGGTAAGATCTATAACCATATTCTTTGCTAAAAAGCTATTTCTTGGGGCAGCTAGATGGCTCAGTAGATAAGAGCACTGCCCCTGAATTTAGGACTTGAGTTCAAAACCAATCTCAGACACTTAACAGTGACTCTGGGCAAGTTACTTAACTCCACTGGCCTCAAAAATAAGTAAACACTATATCTTTACAGTTTAAGTCATATATAGTATTCATTTTCTTAACTTTTTTCATTATTCTATTATCTCATTATCATTAATAATTCATCATTATTTATCTGCAAATGCCATTATTTTGGATACAACTTTGCTCTATGAACAGATTAAATACACAGGCTTACATATTGGTGAATGGCAATTTTGTATACACATAATGGTTGCAAAGCAAGATGGGAAAAGGCCAGATCCAGGTAAAATTACTTAATAATAGGGAAGCACCCTAGACTTGGAATCAAAAGTCTTACATTAGATGTTGAACAAGTCATTCTCTCTCAAACTTTACTTCCCCAACTCTAAAATGACAATAAAAGTTTAACATTACCAGACTCACAAGGTAATTATAAATATCAAATGAGAATCTTTATGTAAAGCACTTTGCAACTGTAAATTACCATGTAAAACTCAATTGTTCATGTAAAAAATAAAACTTCATCTAAACAGTATTCCAAATTTTAAATTCTCTCTTTAGGAGTAATAGGGTTAACTTCTGTAGTTTTTTAAATCCATGTTTTGAATTTACTCCTCTGAGAAGTATTACATATCAATGGCCATCTTGATTTATTATTTTGCCTTTCAGATCTTTCCCTTTCCAGATGTGTTAGAATGTTGTCTTGTCATGCTTCATATTGGATCCCAATGTTCTGGGTATTTGAGTCTGGAGATGCAGCAACAAGCCTTAGAACTCCTTCAAAAATACGGCAAAAGCAAAGTTTACAAAAGTTATCAGATTTTTTGCACGTGAATTTGAAGCCCTTCAACTGAAGACTGTTATCACACCTAGACTGAAACACAGGATATCTTTTCACGTCTGCAGTTTGCTCTTCCCTGGCCTTTATCCCTGAGCTGTGGACACTTCTGAAAGACAGTCCATAAAATAAGGGGCCAGATGCGCTCAGACTAACTGGTCCATAATGGACCCCCAACTCTGCTTGTGAAATTAAAAAGGACTTTCACCTCAACTATCATTTTCTGTTGAGGGAAGAATGATGGCAGGTCAGCAGTTGTTACTCAGAAATCACCCAGCCTTAGCAATCTCAGTGACCTTTGAAACCTGTAGGTTTTACCCAAATAGGAAAAACTTGTGTTTTTTTCTATTGTGATAAATGTGTTACATTCTTAAATACACAGGCTACCTTTAAGTAAAATTTTAAACCATATACTTTGTGAAGATGGGAGTTATTGCCACCCTGCATCCATAGTTTATCTGATCTCTTCTCTTTCTCAACATCCAAATTTGACAGTCAAAATACAGACTGTTTTCCTAAATGTTCTGAGTACAAGTGCTTCTCACACAACTTCCTCCCACCCCAAATGTATAAAATCACATTTTTGATTTCATAGAATTGGCACTTGGCATCTCATTATGGAATAGTCTCATGACATAAAATGCAGCTTTCATACAACAGTAATTTTTCCCCCTTTCAAAGATATCGTCCAATATAGAACAAGTTTATTTAAAACAGTTGCTAAAGGTAGCAATAGGCTCCTCAGTGTCTGTATGATTTGCGTTTATAATAACATGTACGTCTGTTAAAATTAAGTCATACTACAAAATATTTATTTTGGTTGCAATCTATAACTACTTTTGAACTGGTTATTAGAAGAACCTACTATATAAGGATGGCAGTGCTACAGTTTGTCATTTACCTATTAAGAGTTCCATTCTTTTGGCCTTTGTGGGAAGCACTTAGAAAGCTCTAATGAATAGAATTTATAGCACTTTATGTTACTGACAGGATATAGGAGGAAAGAGAATAAAAACAACTATTTTGACCAGATGTGTTCATAAGGTTGAGAGTAGGACTTTGTTTTCTGTATTAAAATAAATAATAGTCTTATTTGGGTTCAGATGATATCTTAACAAAATCATTTGAGTTTACTATGTACTTAATTGACATCATTCTCCTAAGACAGTCAAGCTGAATCATTGCTATATGAGTTACTTCTTTCATATTGTCCTGTTGTGGTGGAATCTTGAGACATTCTTATTATGATAGTTGTTAAAAAGACATGAAGGTCTGAGGAACTGGAATAAGTTGTACAGCAGGGATAAAAAGGAATTAATGTTAAAATAAAGAATGCTGGTATCGAGAAGCCCCCTTCATAGGAACAGATTTAAAAGGACTGTTGTTGAATTGTAAGTTAAGTTAATCCTGACCCACAACTTAATAACCTATTTATATTCTGAGATTCTAGTGAGGACTACATTTTAAAATTCAATTTCTAACAATTACTTCTTTGGCAGAAGAAAACCAGGTAGTGAAACTGAGATCCCTAAGCAGAATTCTAATAAGATTTGGGATACCATAATAGAAAAGCAATCTTGATTCTTTTCTGCATACTTGATGAACATAACATGTAACTGACATTCTAATCTAAAAGATCAGTTGTCATGTGCTGCTTTAATTCCTAGGTTAGCTTGACTAGATATCAAAAATTTGTGTGGTCACTTAGGGGCTTTCATGCCAAATTAATTGGACAAGAGCAATTCAAAAAGGATCAAGGATTTAGACTTGGAGGACTTCAGAGGCCATATAGTCCTTTCATTTTGGCTCAGAGAGAAATGACTTAAAGGTTACCCAGACGACTGTCAGTAGCACAGTTCATATCAGCTGCTTTTGTTCCTTTGAATTTTGACTGTATAAATCAATCCTTTTATATGTTAACTTGTAAGTATATTACTATGTAAAGTACAGTTCAGCATTTTTACATAAAGTAGCAAATTGAGTAACAATATATGTATATATATGTACACATACAAAGTGTATATGTACACATAAATGAAGAGGTCAAAGTTTAACTAATTTAAGTACCAGATGCCTTGACCATCAGCATACCCATGTGTACACAGGTTTTGGGGATTATTCATCTTCCTTCCTCTAGTCACCTAGAGTTTTGACTCCTAGAAAACAACTATCTAATCTCATGACCCTTAACTTTGTCAATGTGAATATGCCTTGCACCAAAACTTATCTTATAAAAATCCTTTTTTATCTTATAAAAATCCTGCAGTGACTACTACCCTTTTCTATTATTCCTATGTTATTATTAAATGTTCCTATTGCATTTGTTTGTTTTTTAGCAACTACTTAAAAGGATTAAATAGGAAAATCTGTATCCCGGTTATAGTTCAACTAATTGACTTTGGCCATATCACTTTATAGTTGGAGAGGATTTCAAAGTGTTTCTTCTATCCTCTTTGTCCTACTCCCTAAGTCAGAATACTTAACTCAGTTTCTACATTTCCAAAATGAAGGTGGTGATGCCCCTTCCAGCTCTGAAAATGCGTCCCTAAACAGACTAAAAATGAGAAAATCTGTAACCTTAGAAACAAGGCCAGGATGTAATAAGAACTCACAGCCAATCTTAGAGTAAAACCATCATTCCTAATAGCAAGAATATCAACAATTTACCAAGGAAACAAAGGCCTCACCAATGGCAGAAGGTCTAATTATTAACAAGTAAATGTGTATATAATTTTATGAAAATAAAGATATGTGGGCACTAGAAAAAAGGACATTGGGATCGTTCTCACATCAACAAAGGTTGAATGTAATGTTTCAGGGCCAGCAATTTGCAGCTGGAAAAGATAAAAAAACCTTCATACCAGAAGTTTAAAAAGTCTTTATTTTACAAAATTAAAAACACAATATTTACAAGCATTTAAAATATCAGCTTATAATACCTGAGACATGTTTTAAGTATCACAAATTGAATCTTCCATAAACTTGTTAAAACATAAGCTTATGGATTTCAGTAACTAAGCAGTTTCATTCTCTCCAGAGCAACACGAATTTTGATTTTCAAGAGTCAATATTCAAGAAGTAGCAAACTCAATTCTTGAATGATTAGATTTTAAAACAAAAATTATTGTCCTGAGATTTATACTCCAGATGTAATAAAATTACTTTCAAGTGAATTCTGTGAAGAAAAACTGAATTCCTTTGCTGTCCCTTTTTTTCCATATTTGGAAACTACTATATTCATCTTATCCTCAAACTCACTGGAAGGAAAATTAAGGGAGAATGAAGAGGAAGAAATCCCAAATGCCCATCTGAAATTATTTTTCTGTGTTGGAAGACTGCTGGTCCAAAGTTAATGTTTAGGAAATAGAAATTGGAAGGTTATTTTCTTCATCTTGGTACAAGATGTTTTATCAAAGTAATACTTAAAAAGACTTCAAATGAAGCACTCTTGACAGCAATTCTCTGGGACAATGTACTTAAGACATCTGAATGGCCAAATATTGAGTTCTAGAGATGACAAGGATAGACTAATAATTGAATTGTTTGCTTTTTAAGAAGTTTCCATTCTAACAGTGACCAAGTGGTCAATTTCCATGTAATATAAAGAAAAACTAGTAGGTAAGGAAGAGAAATTTTCAGAACCAAATATCTAACAAACTAGTCCACAGGTTACACTACCCTGTCCTGTTTTCATTGGCAGCTCTCAGTTCAGCTGAGTTAAGATTTCATTATCAGAGATTAGCAACAAATTATAAAATGAAAAGAGTGACAACAGATAAGAGTTATATACATTTTACTTGTTTCTGACTTGTCCCTGTTATTAAAAAGGTATCCAGTGAGCCATAAATGTTGGTGTTAGATGGCAACTACAGAGGAAAGGAGTGGGGATGAGGACTGGGGGAAGCCATTTTTACAAATTCAGAGTGAATTTTCATCTGGATCTAAAAAGAAGACATCATTTGTCTTCAGTAAAACACAAGTCTTTCTGCTCAATGCAGACTGTAGGAACAATTCACTCAATAGAAGCTCTTTCTGTTGGAAAAAGAGAGAAAGATACACATACAGAGACCAGTCAGGACAGCAAGCACCAGTACTTAATTGGGCCCATCCTGCAGAGCCATACCCTGTTGTCATTGTTGCATATTATTGATAATAGCCAATATGCTCATTTTCTCTTGAGCAGAGTCCATGTCCTCATTCTGTTTCGGTGCCACTCCTGTGCCAAGGCCATAGAGCCGTCCACAGTACTTAGCATCATCAATACTGTCTTCAAAAAATAACTAGAGAAAGGGAGGGAAAAAAGACAACTATGAAAATAATGGTTAAAATGAAGCTTTCTAAAGAATAATGCAAACTTTCTTAAAAAGAAAAAAAGGATATTGCATTCTACTACCCACCTTTCTCATAGCCCTCACAATACTGCAAACCTAATGTCAACATAAGGCTGAAAGCATGAGGGGCCACAACATTGAATAATTCCAGTCTCTACTGGCTTCAAATGTCCATTTAAAAATATTTAAAGTTCCTTAGGGACTTTCCATTCCTTTAGAAACTTTCTATTCCTTTAATATTCATTTCATTGAGTAATAACTTCTTCCTAACTAGAAAAGAACTTCAGAGTTTGAAAATGTTTACAAAACACTTATTTGTATAAAATAACTTTAAAGAAGGGGGTGAGAGTATTAACACCATTTTAGAGAAATAATGTGGTAACCTTACATCTTCAGTGCTCTTCCAGTACATTATAACCAAAATGTTTCAGGACTGGGAGAAACTCAGAAAGATGTGGCTTCATAATGATGTTTAAATATTTGCTCACAAATGACAATCTGTCTTCTTTCTGAAAAGTTAGATGGTGTTTTGTATCTATTTCTGTTGACTTTTTATAATCATTAGGACAGCCAGATAGATATGGATAAGTGATAGAACTTGAGTTCAAATCTGGCCTCAGATATTTACTAGCTAAGAGACCCTGGGCAAGTCACTTAACCTTGTTCACCTCAATTCATCTGTAAAAATAAACTGGAGAAGGAAACGGCAAACCACTCTGGTATCCTTGCCAAGAAAACCCCAAATGGGGTTACAAAGAGTCAGATGTGACCAAAATGACTCAACAAAATATTCCTCCTCTTCCTGGCCCCAGTTATCTGAAGTGACTTCTGAGCTGAGCCCCACCTCTTTCATCCTGAAGAAAGCCATTCCAGTAAGCAGTGAGTCTGAACCTGCCTGATGTTGCCTGCCAATTCGTTGCAAATCCAACTGATCAGCGACTTCCTGAAGACCTCCCTGTGATTGAAAAGAGAAAAAAAAAAAATTACAAAACCAATTCTTTTATCTGAATAAAGTAATTCTATTCTTTGAAAAATGCAGATTTGGCCGGTCTTAGACACTTTAACACTTCCTAGCTGTGTGACCCTGGGCAAGTAACTTAACCCCAGCCTTAAGGAAAAAAAAAAAAAAAAAGGAAAATGCAGATTTGGGAATTGCCTAACCTTTAATGTGCCCTTGGCTTCATCCCAGGGGCATCTCCTTCTTAAAGTTCTTAAAGCTCTTTTCTTTCCAGAATAGTATTTATGTTCCATCTTTTTCTCTTCTCTATGAAGTTATTTTGCCTGTCTGATGGATCCCTGCCCTAGAGTGCTTTATAAAATATTAGCATAAAATGAATGACAACTAATCACTACCAAAACATCAAACTCTTATGTAAGAGAGTTGGGGATGAAATAACCAAGTGGCTCCAAAAACATCGGAATTAAAGATAACATTAATACATCTCTCCCAGTCCCCTTTAACCTTAATTTTATTGCTCCAAATTTTAACACATCACATAAAAGCTCTGACAAAAATTTAAATGGACAGATAACTAGCTACCTATTCAAATGATATCAAAGTATGAAGCAAAAAACATCCCAATTAAAAAATGGTCAAAACCCAGTCATGGAAAAAAAAAATGTTCCCAAACACTAAAGATTAGAGAATTGCAAAAACAAATCAATGCTGAAGTTCGCCTCATATCTATCAAATTGGCAGAGATAATATTAAGAAATTAAGAAAATAAAGAAATTAAAAAGATTATCCAGATCTAAATTGACAACACTGAATCAATTTTGGGGAAAGATCTTAATTCCCTGAAGCTAAAATCAGAGAAATCAGTCTTGTTTATGGTGACCAAACTAAATTTCATCGTAAGTCTTTTTTGCTTAGTCCAACTAAGAGTTAGCTTTTTGTTTGTTTGTTTGTTTTTGTCTTTTTTGAGCAGAATGAAAGGGGAATTCTTGGCAGAAAGGAGAGTAATTGATTCCTCCAAGTGACACCTCCAAAGGTGTGCCAATATTATTCCATTTGGTTAATCTAAATCCCCAAGTATAAACTATCTACCTATTTTACTTTACTCATCTATGGTTTTACAATTACTATAATATGTAAATTGGAAGAGAGAAAAATTCTTCTCACCTCTGTCCATGAAGAAATGATTCTTTAAAATTGCCTCTAAAAGAGATTTTAGCTAAAACTAAAAAATGTGGATTGTTTTCTTCTACAGAATTAGGGGAATAAAAAGTCATTAGATTTGATAATTAAGAGGTAGTAGCTGCCAAACAATTTCAGTAAAGTAATGAGAATAAAACTATACAAGGAACTGATGACTACGTAGTGATCAGAAACAGAAACAGTAAATACAAAAAAACTTGCGTCGGTTTGTTTGATTTTTTAAAAATTAATTTATTTATTTTAATACACATTGCTTTATGAAACATGTTGGGAGAGAAAAATCAGAACAAAAGGGAAAAACCATGGGAGAGAGAAAAAAAAAAAGTGAACATAATGTGTTGGTTTGTTTCTTTTAAGTTTAGCTGTCAAAGTGAAGAAGGAGCTACTGAACAGAAGATATATAGGAGAATTAGGGAATTTTTTTTTTTTAAGGATTAAAGAGAGGAACATTTTTTTAAATGGACAGGAGTCAATGATGAGGAAAAAATTAAAGATGCAGAAGAGATATTGCTTGAGCAGTTATTTTGGAGCAAGAAGAAGATAAATTCAAAGATACACATAGTACTTACGAGATACACAATTAAGAAAATAAAGAGGAAAGCTACCTTCTTTGAGACAGAAAGTAAAGAATGGGAAATTTCACTAGGAAGTTTTATGAAGGCTGAAGGATGACTTCAATCTTACTATGGGGAATGGGGAAATAGGGATTTAAAAAAAAAAAAAAAAACTTTTGAAGCATTACTATACAAAATGAGCAAGACTGCAAAATAGCTATGAGGGCCTGACCTTACATAAGATCCAAGTTATAATGTAATGCTAGAGCAATATCATGAAACTTCATGGGGAGAGGAGGAATGGTAATCACTTAGTCCATTGCTCATTTATAACATTGCTCCTATAGAACTATCCCTTATAATATTAATTTACCTAATGACAATGTTATGTTTTTTAAGCTATTAAAAAGTTAAACTAATACAGGAGTATGGGAAAGCAAGAAAAGCAATGTTCTGAAAACTTTGATGCTTTACAGATGTCTGATCATGAGAACAATTCCAAGCCCTTCTCTGAATGTCACTCTTCATTGCAAAATAAAGATAATAATACTTGTAACTATGTCCCTCACAGGCTGTTTCAAGGAAAGGTACTTTACAAACTAAAAAGCACTTACCAAAATAAGAATTATTATTAGTTTCTTGATTTAAGTGCCAAGTAAAGGCTAGTTTACAAATCTGTTAACTGTTCTTTCCTATTTATTGGCTATCTTTAGGGACATATTTATACTTTTGTGAGTAAAGAGTAGCTGATTTTACTCATCTACTATTGATATTATGAAAAATCATTTTTACCTTAAGGTTTTTGCAACTCTTCATTAAATATTTCACATCATAGATAGATGGGAAGAAGAGGTTCAAAATATGGAAGAATTCATGCTCTTCTTCTGGTAATCGGGAATCAGTTAGCAGCTTTACCATGTAGCCAAAATCATAACCACTGTATAGAAGGAATCAGTCACTGCAGTTAAACAAATGGCAGAGATCAGACCCTGTTAACTCTGCCTCTCACATACTCATAAAAAGCTAAGGTCTATTTTTCCAAATTTCCAAAATTTTCCAAAACTTTCTACTTTTTTCAATTGAGCTAATTGAACTCAAAAGTGAATAAAAGTGAATAGAACATTAGAAAAAGTTATAGAAAACACGAAAACATGTCAAGATTTTATGCATAAAATCAAAAAAGATTTAAAGACAAATGACTTCACAGTTCAGTTGGCAAGATGTAATGTATTACCTTAGAATGACAATGCCCTGACTTTCTTAACGCTCTTAGAATTACATAAACTGATGATTATCAAATATATTGAGAAATCATCTATCACAGGCCCAGTTTTTTTTTTCTTGAATTGACAAAAGCTAAGGATATGCAACAATATCCAAGACTACTCTTTGTTAATAATAACAAATAGAGAATAACACACGTCAAATTAATTATTATGCTGAGACCTAGTGAGCTCATCATTTATTTAGGCTCTTTCTAGGACTGACCTGTGAAATGAAAGCCATTTGACGTTGTCACAGAGAACTACCCCTGAGGTCATGAGCAGTTCTGCAAAGTGCAAAGTGTCAATACCTTCCTCTTCATGCTTCTGGAACTGTAACCCTGAGTTAGCAAGGAGATCTATGGAGTCCTGGGAATACATGTCCTCTCTAAAAAAGCAAGTCATTCGCTTATTAAGTAATGTAAAATTACAATTGTAATTTTAAAACATCAACAATAACATATATACAAAAGAAATTTTTTCTAAAATGATTTTTTCAAGGTTGCTTTGAAGTACCTATGTTTTTTGTTTTTTGGACAAATGAAATCAACCTCCCCAATAGTCTTGAACTGTAAAACAGTAATTCTGAGACAAAAGATACATTTACATAACAAAGCAATCATGAAATAAGCAATGCAATCAGGTTTCTGACTCTCACTCCAAGGTGCACTGTCCTCTTCCTTTTATTACATTTGTACACTTATACTCAGATTTTGACTGGACCTCAAAAAAAAAAAAAAAGGACTCCCAGTAAGAAAATTCCCTTTACCTATATGGATCAGTACCTATTCTTCAATTTTTATTCTTGGAGAGTGGCTGTGGGGCAGCAGAGGTTAACTAACTAACCCAAGATCCCAGTAAATATATGGATCAGAAAAGAGACAGAATCAAGATCTCCCCAGCTTTTATCCATTATGTCATATTGCCTTTAAAACTCAAGACGACTAATAAAATAAGGTCATTAGATTAACCCTAAATATGGCAAAAATTATTTAGTTTTCCCTTATCTACCTAAAGTTATTACTGCATTAGCTGTGTGACCCTGGACAAGTCACTTAACCCCAATTGCCTCAGCAAATAAATAAGTGAATAAATAAAATAAGAATAGCTATGGTATAATGGGAAAAGCACTGGATTTGGATTCAGGATTTGGTTCATATTGCCCTAACAGTATCTATACAACACTGGACAAAAGTCATTTAAAAACCCAAGTGAATTTTAGTGTACAGATCTGTAAAATAAGGATATTGGACAAGCTTAGGAGTATCAAATTTAAATAGAAATGGATCCCTGCAATTGCATGTTGGCTTAGAAAACTACAAATTACATGTTGTATTATATCTTCATGTATTTTGTTCAACATTTCCCAACTATATTTAAACCCACTTTTTAGCTACCCTGGGACATTTTGCACAAGTTTTACACCTGTGAACTAGATGACCTCTGAAGTCTCTTTCAACTTTACCTTTCTCCTCATCCCCTTACTCCGCCCAAGACAACTGGGGCTAAATGTCTTGATGGTCACACAGCTAGGATGTGTTAAGTGTCTGAGGTTAAATTTTAACTCAGGTCTTCCTAACTTCAGGGCTAGTGCTCTAAACACTATGCTACCTAGCTGCCCGAGAAATGCTAAGCTTTGAAAAAGTATGTTTCAAAAATAAAAATCACAGGAGTTTGAAAATTATTCTTTACCTCTAAGTTATTCAAAGCACTCTTAATAGTCAAAGAAACCCCCAAATGTTTTTAAGAATTTATTCCCAAGTGATCAGAAGTCCTTTTCCTCATTTAAATAATATAGATTTAAATATGAGTAGGGCTTTAATGTCCCTCTAAAATATTACAATAATCTGTCAGACTGTCTACTTTTATTTTCCAGCCAAGAAGTCATAATTTTTTCATCCTTTTCTGCTGGGATCTTTATTTTCTAAAGGTCTACACCCCTTTATCTCTCTCTCCACACATACATGTACACACACAACTAATGAAGTCCAATGGTTGAGGAATGGTTCAATTGTGAAATCAAAAATGAAAAATATGATGGAGAAAAAAAGTTCTTCTATGAAGACCTACTCCAGTGCTTCATCCCAGCATATAGGTAAATGAAGGACTTCAAAAGATATGTCAGCTGAGCACAACTCTGTCATGCTCTACCTTTCTGGAAAACTTTCAAAAGCCAGAATACACAATATACGTGTCATTCAAGTATTATCCTAAATCCAGAGAAATATATCAATATATTGGTTGCGAGGTAATGAATTTTGTGGCCAAGAAACTCTTGAAGATCATTTTTACTAAAATAATCAAGGTTTATAATCTAGCAGTGGTGGAGAGAATAACCCACACCAACAAAAATTCGTGGTTTTTGGATGTACTGAAATTTTAATACTGATATCTATAAGTCCTTGTTTATTTTAAGTTCAAAGGTAATGTTCTACAAATTATATGAAATTCTAAATAAAAAACTGATTCAAAAAAATAACCTAATACCATCTCTGGTAATCAACAATATACTAATATAGCAGGTAAAGGGGAAAAAAGCACAGACAACTTACGTAAGATTGAATTTGAAGTTGAACTGCCAAGTGTTGATTCCAGAAGGATATTCTCCTTTCTCATTTGTAAATGTGAGGCCTAGCTGTATAATTTTAAGGAGGTCAACATTACACCGAAGAAGCTGGTACTGGTAGTCTATGGAGCTTCTAAATTCCCCAATTGGTCTCACTACAACACCTGGAAATTCTGTATCCTAAAAAAGAAGATTGAAAATGCATTTCTCAAGTGCAAAGTTCTATGAACAAATGTCTAGTCTACCCCAAGGTCTGTAAAATTATGACCTCAGTTTATAAAGAAATAATTTAACTAGCCAAGCTAATTTCATTTAAATAATTTAAAATGAAGAGCAGCAGCATCAAATCTAGAAATATTTGTCTATTATGGGATGCCATAAAACTATGAAATTGTTCTAACACTAAAGTATGTGTACAGAAATTACTAGAGATATATATGTTCACAATTTAGAACTGAATTCAATCTAGTTTTGATCCTGGGCAAGTTACTTAAGTTCTCTGTCTTCATAATCATCTGAAAAAGTAAAGGAACTAGACTAGATGACTTTTAAAGGTCCCTATAAATTCTAAAGCCAAGATCCTATTTCACAACCAAGTCCAACACAAACACTTATTAAGCACCTCCTAAGGAACAAGAGGGTCTTGGGGAAACAAAAAGAAAATAAGTGAGATTGCTTACATTCAAGAAAGATAAAATGTGACAAAGGAACTAGGGAGAGGGTTAAGGGATGAAGATAGAAAGGGGAGGGAAAAATCAAAGATGCATTTGATGAGATGTTTATCTCAAACCTATAGATAATATGAAAGCTCTAATTCTTTTGAGCATAGAAGTGACTAGGTCAGACTTCTGCTTTATGGAGATTATTGTGAGAGATTATTTCATGTAGCTACCTGAAGAATAGATGAAAATGGAAAATTGCCCATGCAAATATCTGGTAAATAAAAACTATTAATTAAAAAAAAAGAAGAAGAAGAAGAAGAAGAGATGAAGAAAGAAGACACAGAAACCAAAACACAACTATAATTCATCACGAAGGTAGTGGCAGGAAAAGTGGAAAGGAAGTTACAGATACAAGAAATATTACAGAAAATAATTTTTTAAACTTTACATCTGGGTGGATATAGGGGAATGACCAAAAGTAAAAAAAAAAAAAAAAAAAAAAAAAAAAAAATTAGAACTTAAGGAAATGGAAGGAAATGCCAAGTGGCAAAGGAAAAAACAGACTTTATAGATAGATAATGAATTTATTTTTGAACATGTTGAATTTACAGTATCAGAGGAACAATTAGTTGAAGCAGGAAAGGGGAAAAAAATAAAAGAAATAAATAGAATCAATTTAGCCAATTAAAAATTTACATAGAGAAGTAGAGAATAAGACCATTGGTGCCAACTTGTGAAATGGTTTTTACTATCAACGAAAGGAGTCTGATTTTAATTCCTACTGGCAATGAGAAGCAGCATCTTATAGTTAAAATAACAATGGATATATAAGACTTGAGTTCAAGTCTTAGGTCTCCCTTTTAGTTTTGTGATCTTGGACAAGTCATGACTTGATCAAAAGCCTTTTTTCCTCCTCAGTAAAATGGGGAAAATAATGTTGGTACTTATTTTGTCACAGGGTCATTGTAAGGGAAGCACTTTGTACTGTAAAGAAATAACCACATAAATGGGAGCTATTGCTACTGAGGATTGTAAACTAGGTAATGACAGCAGTGTTTAGAAAATTTAATCTGGCAGCATGTGTAGGACAGAAAGTGAAATCAGTCAGGGTACTACTACAGGAAGTCCAAGCAGGAGGCAATATAGGAGGCAATTACACTTGCCATAACCTGCTTATACTATATTAGTCCTGACTGTTACATTGATGGAATTTCATATTGATTATATTGCACAGGGGTCAGCAAACTCCAGCTCTCTGGCCAAACACTGCCTGTTTTTGTACAGCTAAGAATTTTCTTATCTTTTTAAATAATTTTTATTGTTATGTAAAAATGTAAAAACCATTCTTAGCAGGCTGTATAAAAACAAGCAGTAGGCTACCCAGGCTGTAGTTTATCAATCCTTAGTCAGTCAAATTTACTAACTAGCACAGAAAATTTGATTTTATTCCATTCCATAACTGAAGGTGATTCAAGGACAGTGCAGTACATTTACCATAGCAATGTAACTGTAACTGAGCACAATTTCTCGGATCTTCCTCATCTCTTCTTCTAGGTTGCTGGCCCAGACTTCACAGATAACCTGGCTGTTCTCCACAAGTGCTGCAGGCATCCTGAAGAAACCCGAGAAGACACCTTCAGCTAAGACTGGATGATAGGACAAGCCAGAGAGCTGTAGTTCTGATCTAAATACAAAAACATATGCTTTGAAATGATGAATTTACATATACTTCACTGCTTCAAGAACCTATGATTTCAGTTTGTGGATATGACTTCCCTACCAATGCTGAATCACAGCCTCCCTGTGTTTTAAGTAGATGGTCTTCAGGAGTTGCTATAGCTAAAACACATCTCTATTGTCAACATATTAACAAATCTTGCCAAATTTAACTAAACTGGTTCCAAGAATAGTCTAGCATGAGGTAATTCAAAATATTAATTCATATTATCAAGGTGGCACACATAAAAACAGGACAAGTTTTCTGTGTGCTTTATTGGTTTAAGACAAAACTATACTTGTCCTTAATCTGATAAAAACTGGTACTGATCACTATTACCAAGAAAAATATCACACAGAGTTTCCTAACTGAACTAGTTCCTTAAACCAACTTTGTGAGGTCCCTTCTTTCAGAAAAGATAAATCATCACCTTAAGCCAGTTTCCTGGTCCTCTCTTACTTGACATAAACCAATGGCTAAAAGTCACCTATGGCACAAATCTGAGTACAATTCTCACATCATTCTGTATGACTAAATCATGGAAATCAAATTTAGAAATCTTTTACAAACAGATTATTTCATACATTTTAGCATAGATTTAGAGGCAAGGAACTCAAACAAAGAGGCTGCATCAAGGGAGTAAAAAACAGTTTTTACAACCATGTGTCAAATAATAAGAATATGAAGACAAACTAAGAAAAGCTATCCAACTGTTAAACAAATGTCAATTAAAATTAGAGCTACCGACAACTATTTTTTTAAGGACAACTAATATTTTCTAAGGAGAGCAGCAGCAAAAGATGAAATATTTAATAAGAAAATTTTCCATTGCTCATTTGAACCTTCCTTCAACCAAACGAAAGACCAGTAATAGATAACTAACATTTCATTTCTAAACATATCAAGGAAAAGATTTAAACATTTTACATAGCACCTGCCACGTAGCAAGCATTGTGCTAAACACTTTACACACACACACACACACACGTATAAACATATTTATACCTATAAAGCTGGAAAAAGTGGCCCAGAAATAACAACATAAAATTTTAAAGGCAAAAATAATAAAAACAGAAATAGAAAAGTTTATGGGATCAATTGTCTTAGTGGGTTAAAAAAACATAGAATTCTAAATATAATCTGTGAGAAAACAAGCACACTAAATGCACTATTGTTTGGGGGAGCAGCTGTGTTTTGCTTCAACATCTATGGAAAGCAGTTTGGAAATGCGTCCCAAAAGTCACTAATATGTGCATACCTTTAGACTCAGCAATACTAAAGAAAGAACCCCAAAATTCTGAAAAATCCTTAAAGGAAAAAAAGCATCTTCAACTCTGCCTCAGTGAGGGGATTCCACCCCACCCACAAACAGCTTCATCTGTTATCTGGGTGGGAATGACTCAGTCCCAAAATCAATTGAATTCAATTCAAATTCTAATCCTAGCTGAAACCCAGCAAGGAGCCAACATGGGATTCCACCCACAACCCCCCTTTCAGCTAGCTCATAGCCAAAGCCTCCTATTATAAAAGAGCCAAACTAAAACCTCCTCTTTGCAGAGGTTCCAAACATGTCAGCTATTCCATGCTTTGCATCCCAAAGGGCCTCTGTCCACTGGAATACGGTTTCCAGTGCCCCTTCTCTTCACTCGCACCTATTTCCTTAACTAGACTTTAACCAGACTTTAACTTTATTGTGGGGATTGGAAAATCCCCATAATAAACCTCTTTTATCAATCTAGGTTTTCAGATCTGTAAATTCCTTTACAGGGGACTCTGAGCCGCCAGAAGGGAATTCCAGAACTTCCTACCCCTGCACCGACAGTAGACCTCATTTAGATCCTATTTAACTCTCTGACCACCAGTAACCCTAATTTCATTTGGGTACCCCAAATCTAAACCTCATCAATACTACTCTTAGGTCTCTACTCCAGCAATATCAAAGAGGGGAAAAAACCCCACATATATAAAAATATTTTTAACAACTCTACTTATTGTAGGAAAAAAACTGGAAAGTAAAAAAATGCCTATCAATTAAGAAATGGCTTAATAAGTTGTGCTTAAGAATGTGGTAAAATATCACTGTGCTATAAGAAATGAGAACATAGATAAATTCAGAGATGGAAAGACATACAAATTGAGAGTAAAGAACCTGAAGGACAATTTATAACAGATATTAAACACTAATAAAAAACAAAATGAGCAAAAGTAGAACAATTTATACAACATTGTAAAAAAAGAAAAAACTTTATTGCTGTAAGAAGTATGATCAACATATGATACCAGAAGACCAATGATAAAACATATTATTTACTTCCTGATATAGGTTTAGAATACAAAAAATGAGTGTCCTCTCTACATATATGTATAAAAATACACAGACATGTGTATATATATATATATATAAAGCTAATAAGGAAATTTGTGCATATTTGTTAAAAAAGGAATTTTTCTTTATTTTCCCCTCCAATTGGGGATGGGGCATTGGAGACAGAGAAAATACATTTCTGTTCACTAAAAAACAATTTAAAAATAGAGAGGTGAAGAAATGATACAATTTTAGAATGTCACATTTATTTCATGATGAGGTCACCATTTACTTTTATTACAAAGCACTATTAATGGAGTTGGGATAATCTGTAAATGTTTACAATGTAAAAAAACCAACCAACAAACAAACAAACAAAAAAAGCAATCTCGCCTAATACTATTCATTATATTACAGTATTCATTTGAAGGTAGGTCCCCAGTGGAATTCAAGGAATTAGATGGATGTACCAGTAGAAATTTGAAAGAAAATAAAAAATTTGCTTTAGGAAGTGCCACAGATGGATTTACTTATCTTTAAGAAAACAAGAATTAACCCCAGGGAACTGTAATTAGCTCCTTCCCTTTACCACACCAAAAATCCTTTGATATCCAACGCTTTATACTAGAGCATTTTTAAAAAGCTCATAAATCATTCCCTGGTCACAACAAATATGACTTCCCCTTTAGTTGTATTCTCTTTAAAAGAGAATTCTACTTCCTTTACCACCATAGTATCATTAATACTAAGCAGTATCCATCAAAGCAAGCACTCAACAAACACAGCTTGAGTAAACAAATCAAGTGAATTAAGGGTAGAGAATCTGCCTGATTTGCTAAGAGATCCAACAAATGGCCAGAATCAAAAAGTGGTCAATTAACACAGAGATTAAAATTAATAAAAACAAGTAGTTGATGCAGAGCTTCTTAAAACTTTTTCCACTCAATCCCTCTTCACTTGAGAAATTTTTACATGACACCAGATATATAATTATACAAAATAGGCCTACAAATCAAACATTTACTGATAATAAATCCTAATTTCATGACCCCCATATTCAGTTAGGAGACTCCATATGGGGTCCCAAACCAGTTTAATTAATTGGGGTTTATGGCATAGTGGAAAGAACACTGGATTTGGAGATGAGGCCAGGTTCAGAATTCTATCTTTGAGCAAATCAACAATCTCTTAGGCTTAAATTTCCCAAACTATAGCAATAAAGTAGTAATACTTGCCCTGATTTTACAGAACTGTTTTGATTATCAAAGCTAACAATAGCTGAAATTTATATAGTTTACCATTATAATGATCCAACTCTGCTTTAAGCCTATGTGATAAAGCTTGACCTCTGCAGAAAACTCCCCCACTGCCTCACTGCTCCAGGGTAACTGAAACAGCTCCACTTCAAAGCACACAAACTACTTCAGATCTAGTTGAAACATACTTAATGAGAAAGGCAACACAAGGGAGTCAAGCTTAAAAATGCTTTTGATGAGACACTCAAATCTGGGAGAAAGCTAAAGAAAGGAAAATGAGAAATCATTGAATCTGAACGCTTAGGATCAGGCTCTCTTTCTGCCTCACGGAATTACTTTTAATGGCTTGTTGTAGAAGGAATGGCTTCAGTTCTCAGTCCCTTATTATTTTATAACTCCAACAGAGGGAAAAAAGTTCTGAGCTTTTTAACGTTACACCTATTCATTAATTACATTTAGTTGTTTACTGCATCTCAGCCAAGAAAAAAAATTTACCATGTCAATATCTATGAAATGTGGTATATGTGAGTTTTTAAAGGTTCCTTAAAACAAAGACATAAGGGATCAAGCTATTCATGGACTATCTGCCCTATCTATTACTAAAACTTGAATGCACTCTTCAAGTCTCCAGTATCTAAAAGTAAACAGAAAACACAAATCAAACAAGAAATTAAATATTTAACTACTTAAATGGGTCCAAAATCCGCGAGTGTACCTCTCTATCACTGTAGCTGCACACCTTATTCGGGAGGAAAAGAATTAAAAGTCACACCTACCAGCCTTTCTGGAGGCATTAGTAAAAAAACAAAGCAAACAACTACCTAAAACCTAGGAAATCACCGGCCCAACGAAGGCTCTCCACCAAATAGATATAATTAACAGGGTCCGCCAATTAAATATTTCTTTTTTAAAAATAAGGAATCAAATTTGAGCCGTGTCTGTTTTAAGACAGAAAAGGAATCGAGACTTAACTGGGTGCCAAATGTGTTATCTCTATCAACAGGCACAAGCCCATATAGTTTCTGAAAACCCTGTCTTACCCTACGGCCCCAATTCTGTCCGTTTCAGAGAGAGTCAATGGACGCCTAACCTGCTTCATAACTTGGTGTTTCCCCAAAGTAAGGTCCAGGTTTGGCCAAAAAGAGTGTGCCACAGGTGGGTGATAACAAGGGGAGAGGGGCGTAAGTGGTGCGGCCCTCCCTTCTCACGTCCCTTCTCAGAGGTCTACACCTCAAACCTTCATCCCCCATTCCTCCTCCTCCTGGAACTCTCCCTGCCTCCATTCATCAGGTTCGGCCCTTTGGCCATCTTTCGGATAATGGTCCGTTCTTCCTTAACTCTCCAGCTCCAACTTTACACTCTCCCTTCCAGACTCCTCAGGCGCCGCGATCTGGCCCCGCTCACCTAGGCCAACTGGGCCCGCAAAGGACGGGCGTGGGGGTGGGCGAGCAGGTAGACAGATTCCCCCCGGGACGGTGGCGGCGACGGCGGAGGCGACAGGGTCTGCGACTGGAAAGGACCCACTCCTTCCTCCCGCTCGCGACCCCTGTCCCGGATCTGCTCCTAGCACTGAGCGTAACAGCGACAGTCCGTTCGCGGTCCAGAGAGGACCGGGGCTTTATGCACCACCCACACACCCTCCTTAGACCCGGCTGCTCTAGCCAGCCCAGTCTTTCAATGTCGCTTCCTCCCAGCTCCCTTCTGCGTCACCCCGGACGCGAGCACGCCTGATCCGTCATGCCAGCTCCGCCCCCTTGCGCGTCCCAGCGACCTCTCGCGGGGTCTCTGAGCCCGTGCTCTCCGAGGGAGCTGTGCGCAGGCGCAGGGCCACGAGGCCGGAGAGCTGGAATTATGGCTAGGAAGGAGAAGGGCCGTGCGATGGGAGGAGTGGGCATTTGAGCACGCATGTCAAGTACAGGACTCTCTGCTTCTTCAGCGAAGTAGCGGGGCGCGAGCTCAGATTCGTCATAATCTCCACACTCCTACGAAGCTCTCCCTTCCCTGTTTTAAGGCGTCCGGCTCGAGGACCGAGCGGGGCGTGCCTCTGAACTACCCTGCCGGGATGGGGCGTGGTCTTGAAGTTCTGGCCTAGCAGCAGGGTTCCCAAGTTACTCTCTTACCCGCGCCTGGCCTTACTGGTGGCCAGTGACCGTTATTGCCGTTGAAAGGCTAAGGAATGGACACCTCTTCCAGTAACGCCCCAGTTAACACGGGAAAAGTGATTCCCCCTCACAGCTTCGTGTCGCCCTCGCCCCGGGGGAAAAAAAGCACAAAACGGACAACAGAAAATCCACTATCCTCTTGAAGTTTCTGTGGTCCCCCCTCCCCGTTAATGCTCCTGGGCTGCGGGACCCGGGCCAGCCTCGGGGAGCACTTCTCCAACCCCGCAGGGACCCAGACGCAGCGTTACCTTGGCAATGGAAAGGGGAACATTCCTCCAGCCCACCTTTTTTCCCTTTTGGATCAAAGAAAATTATAGCCCTAACAGCTGGAAAGGACCTTATCAGAGCCCCCAGAATCACAGGCTTGGGTCAGACCCGAAATCCCCTCGGTCAACCCAACCCCCAACTCAAAGCACAAATCTCAACAGCCTTGTTCCCTGGGGGAGGGGGGAGAGGGGGCGGGATTCTGGCTCTATGGGAAGACTTGGAGAGCCGGGACAGTTCACCCCTTTTTCTAGGCAGCTGCGGGCGCTGGGTTTGACGTCGGAGGGAGCCACCCTTTGCCTGGGCGGTTTCCCCTGGGACCTACTTCTGTCCCCCAGGATGGGACATGACAAATAAATTTCATTTCTTACCGGACAGACTCTTCAGAGATCTGGAGACGGTAGTCACTTCCTTGTCTCTCAGGCAGACATCTTCCGCTTCTATTAACCCTGCCGCGGGCATGACTTGGAGGCCCGGGCCCATCGCCCAGGCTGTCCTTCAGAGTGACTCCAGCTTCTCAGATGAGTGCGGGCTCTGGGACTGAACACAGAGCTCCAAGGACATTGCGGCGGTGAGACCATCGGGCTCCTTCGTTCGAGGCACTAGACTTCTAGACCCTCGATCCGCCAGCAACCCTGCACTAACGTTCAGACTTCAGTGTGGAGAACGGGTGTCCAAAACGGCAATGCCACAACGGGACTTGGAGACTGAACAAAGCTTTGAAAAAGAGAATTCCTGTCACTAGTCCATGCCAGGGGTCAGTCCAAGAGGCGTGCTGCCCCCTTCTCCGCTCTCCCCATCCCAAGTCCTCATTCAAAGGGCAAAAAGACTTGCTGAACCAATCAGTCCTTGCACCCTAAGTACTGTTACTCATGGGTTCTCTATGTTATTTCCAACTTGGATTACCCTGAAAAGCCCGGAAGTTCTTCCAATAAAGGTTCCTAAACAGATCTCAAATCCCAGCACCTGCAGCAGACCCCTAGCAGCCGCTATAATGGATGCAACAATCCACCGGACCTGGATCGTCAGTCTTTTCATTGGAGCTAGTGGGCCTTCAAAACATGTGTCCTCAGGCCTACATCTGCTCCTCTTGCCAAAAGATCCACCTCAGATCTTCCAGGCCGCTCCTGATTCAAACATTCTGACTCCATAAACCATTGCTGAAAAGTCTAGATATTTCAGCAACTAGTAACTGAATAAATCAAGTAAACATTATAATAAAAAGGTCAGTTGTAAAATAAAATCACAAGGAGTCAACATCTGTATATGTATGAATTTTTGTACATATGTAAATGTATACATATATATGCATATGGTAGAGGGTAGACTATAAATGGCAACGTTTCTCATCTTAAAGCCCAGGAACATAACTGTTTTATGGATGCTGTGCCCATATACCTGTAATGTCAAAGCAATTTGACCATAAACTATTGCCATCAAGCCTTTATTTCTATTCTGATCAACAGAAAACTACAGTTCAGCCTAGATGATCCTAGGATATTCCCTCCAAACACGTATTCACACACATCTAGAATTTAATAAGGATAATAGAAAAGACTAACTTTAATAAGGAATTTAATATATAAATGTGCCAGAGAGCGAAACATTCCCACTTTCCCAGTACTCTGAAAGGTTTGTATCTTTTGCTCACTTTTAATAAGATGCAGGGAATAAATTAGCAACTGAGAGCTTTTTTTTTAGGGCTTTTTTGTTTTGGGTCACTACCTGCAGCAATTTCAGTTTAACAGCCTGAAGAAATAAAATAAAAAATTTACTATCCCCATTATCACTCAAAACTACTCTTACATTTCTAGATAGATGCATTAAAACTACACAGAGATCTCTTGTTCTTTGGTAGGTGTGAGAATGTCTTAGGGTTTTTTGGTTTTGGTTTTAGGGTTTGGTTTTTTTTTCAGTTTTAGGCAGATTTAGTATGTCATTTTGATGCACACATAAAAGCTATTTGGATCAGAAATTCTTAACCTTTTTTTATGTTACAGAGCCCTTTCACAGTCTAATGAAGTCTGTGGACCTCCGAATAATGTTTAAATTTTTTTTCAATTATTTTTAAATAACTTTTTTATTTTCAAAATGCAAAAATAGTTTTCAACATTCACCCTTGCAAAACCTTGTGTTCCAATTTTTTCCCCTTCTTTCCCTTCACACCCTTCCCTTAGACATCAAGCAATCAAATACAGGTTAAGCATATGCAATTCCTCTTTAAAGATATTTCCACATTTATCATGCTGCACAAAAATCCAAAAGGAAAAAAAAATGAGAGGAAAAAAAAGCAAGCAAACAACAAAAAAGGTGAAAATACTATCTTGTGATTCACATTCAGTACCCGTGGTCTTCTTTCTGGATGCAGATGGTTCTCTGCATCACAAGTCTATTGGAATTGACCTGAATTACTAATTGTTGAAAAGAGCCATGTCCATCAGAATTGATCATCACATAATTGTTGCTGTATACAATGTTCTCTTGGTTCTACTTACTTCACTTAGCATCAGTTCATATAAGTCTCTCCAAACCTTTCTGAAATCATCCTGCTGACCGTTTCTTATAGAATAATATTCCATAATATACATATACCATAGTTTATTCAGTTATTCCCCAAATGATGTTCATTGGTTGAAGTAATTTTCCCACAAGCCCTTGAGTTCTCATATGCCCATTCTCTGGGAGGATAAAAGAAGACAACATTGAGCAAGGAATGAGTCTACTCTGGGATAGAGTTGGGACGGCACTCTGGAGGAAGAAGGGTCGAGTCCGGGATTGAGTTGAGACAGCAAATCTCCTCCCAGAGAGTGATCGGCAGTTTCTGGAGACAACAGAACATTACAATTATATACTTCAACAACAATACTACATAATGATCAACTGTGATGGATGTGGCCCTCTTCAACAAAGAGATGAACCAAATCAGTTCCAATTGTTCAAAAATGAAGAGAACCAGTTACACCCAGCGAAAGAACTATGGGAATGAGTATGGATCACAACATAACATTTCCATTCTTTCTGTTTTTGTTTGCTTGCATTTTTGTTTTCCTTCTCGGGTTATTTTTACCTTATTTTTTGTATTTAACATATATTGACCTACCTGCCATCTAAGGGAGGGGGTGGGGGGGAAGAAGGGGAAAAGTTGGAACAGAAGATTTTGCAAGGGTCAATGCTGAAAAATTACCCATGCATATATCTTGTAAATAAAAAGCTATAATAAAATAATTAATTAAAAAGTAAGTTCACAGAAAGACCTTAGGTTACCCAGGTTTAAATGAATTCTTAGGAGAAAGAAAGTTAATGGCTTTTACTTAGGAAACCTTAAAATATTATTCCACCATGGCTATTAATAATAGCTCATTTTAGTATAACACTTTAAAATTTACTAACTGCTTCCTCATAGCAATCCATTAGTATAAGTAATATATTACCCTCATTTTACAAATGAGGAAAATGAAGCTGAGAGAACTGATTTGTGAACTAATAAGTTTCAGATCTAGATTCAAACTCAAATCTTTTGACTCCCTGAGTCTGGTATTCTTTCCACTATACCTGTTATGAATACCATATCTTCCAAGCACATTTTCGCTGCTCACAATTCTAAGGAATACCCTTCCTTAACAATCTACTTTTAAAAAAACAAACAAACGAACAAACAAACAAAAACAAAACTAAAATCAATGTGTAATTATAGGCACAATAGAAAATATTAAGGATCCAGAAACCTGAGTTCTAGTACCAGCTTCTCAACTTTTGGTGTTATCTTGGGTAAATCAAATCACTTTCCCTCTCTGGGTCTCAGCTTCCTATTCTGTGAAATGAAGTGGTTGAATCAGAGGATCTCTAAGATCCTTTTTGGTTTCCTTTTGATTAACTGTCTTCTCAAATCCTTCCTAACTTCAACACTATGTAATTTTGTGTTTCTGAATTAAGTCTACCTTTGCATTCTTAAACTACATTGTAAATTCCATTATCTGTCCTTTCACCTTATTGTAGATAAATAATAACTTCAAAAGACTTGATTCTTCTAAAAGATGGAAAAACCCTCGTCTTGCACCAGGAAATTATTGGCAGTTGTAAATTAATGGATGCTCATGGAATGAAACATGAGGATCATTATTTTTATAATTGATTATTTTGCTTTTTCAATTTCAAACACTGTGGACTCTAATCATTTCAGGTTTCAAATAAACAAATATTAAATTTTTCCTATGTGGAATATACAAAAAGACAAAAATAAAAACTCCTACTCGGGAACATTATATTCTACTGGAAGGATATAACATGTTCACACATAAGTAATTTAGAAATTATGAGAAATAAGTTAATTTCAAGAGGGAGAAAGTCCTAATAATTGTTGAAAATCAAGGAAAGTTTCACAGAGGGGATGACACCTGAGTGGAGCCCAAGATAAAGATACTGAAAAGTAGAAAGGAAGAAAGAGGACATTCCAGGATAAGAAAGCTATGTGAAAGCATAGAGTATTTGGAGAACCCAATGCATACGGTAATAAGAAGACTAGAAAATCAGGTTGGAGAGAGATTATCCAGGACTTAAAATACCAGTAGTTTGTATTTGTATCCTAGAGAAAATACAAAGCTTAAAAGTTTTTTTTAAAAAGAGCAATGGCATAGTCAAATCTGTCTTAAGGCACAGCATTTTGGCAGCATTGTGGAGGATGTTGTAGCCAAGTATTGCTGAAAGCAGAGAAACCAGTTAGGAGGTATCATTATAGCGGTCCAGGCAATTGGTGATAAGTCTAAAGTATGGCGGTAGGTGAATGGTAAGAAAGGAACAGATGTAGAGGATACTGTGGAGATGGAATTTATACAACTTGGCAGCTTATTTGATGTGAGGATTGAAGAAAGAAAAGTTGAGGATAAAATTAGAAGAATAGTGATAGATAGAGGAACTTAGAGGAGTTTTGTGTAGAAATTTTCTACACTGAAAGTATTTTTCATTCTTTAAAATGGAGAGTGAATTATTTTTCTAATCACTTTTTCCCTCTCAAAGTTATTGAACTGACAAGATCTTAAAGATTTAGTGAAATGATTTATAAAACTATAAAACATCAGAACTGGAAGAGACCTTAAAACAGAACATTAAAGTAGCAAGGGACCTTAGAATACAGAATATCAATGCTGGAAGGAGCCTTAGAGATCACTTAATATATCCTCTGTCCTTTTCCACCATTTTACAAAGGAAGAAAGTAAGGTGTAAGAAAAAGGAAGTAAGCTGATCAACCTCACAGTGCCAAGACTAATACCTAAATTTTTTGGCTCCCAATTTAGTAATCAACTGCTACTTAAAAAGAATAGAGTGTATTTAACATGGTTATAAAATAAATTATTGATTCATTAATTCTGAGGCCAGTTAAACATGTAGTCCTAACCTTTTTTTCGTGATTTGACTAGGTTTGTAATGAGAGGAAACTATGTCAGTTACTGTATACCATCTATCACCAAACCTGATCCTACTAATGACTTTATACAAAACTTTAGCAGTAGGTACTTAGTACATAGGAATTCATGAAAGAGATAAAAAGGAAAAGTGTTTTGGTTTTTTTTTTTCCAAAAGGAACTCTTAGACCAAAGATAAGCTTTTGAAAACACCAAAAAATAGCATACAAATAAAAGCTTTTCTCTATGACTCCCATAACTGCCTAAACACAGGCTCTTTGGGACATTTCTACACTTTCCTCTTCTGTTCTGCTCTGACCCACACTGAACTACAATGCATTTATTCAGTTACCTCTTATTTCTCACAACTGGGCTACAATTGGTATCCCTCTATAAAAGTTTTCTTCAAATGTTTTACAAATTAACACCAGCTATGGGAATAATGTTAGAGGTAATCAAGGCACAAAGTACTTCAGGATTTTCTGTGAATTTCCCAATTAGGAACAAGAAACATTAGGCAAAGAGAACCTAGAAACAGGGAAGAAAAATCCTTGCTCAAGCCATGCCTACAGGTCCCTTTACTAAGGAAAATTTTCCAGGAGGAGCTCATTTTATAGTATCTTTTGTTATCAAATATGATAGGAATTCTCCCCCCCCCCCAGGATAAGAGACCCCTAAAGACTTTCTGGGTTTCCCCCTTTCCCCATTATTGGTTAGAATAGGGGCTAACAACTTAAGTGTTAAGAGTTTGATCCATTCCTCTGTACAAGCTACTAATTCCTTTTTGGTAAAGTATTTGTGATGATGTATTGGGGGATATGAGGAAGGAAGAAAGCATGGTATTTAAAATCAGAACACCTAGTTCTGCTTCTGTGACCTTTAGTATGTGGCTTAATCCCTTAGAACTTCAGTTTCATCATCTATAAAAAGAGTGTAATTCAATTCAGTTTCCAAAAATATATTTTTTAAATGTCTACTATACACAAGGTACTGTGATGGGCATATATGTCTCTGTCCTAAAGAAGCTTACTGGGGACAGATGCAATATATAGACAGATAACTATATGTAGTATAAGGCAAAATGAGGACAGAGATTCTGAGAATCAAAGATGAGATAGGCATGCATATCAGTCATAGAGAATGGTTTGTGCAAATATATGGAGGTAGGACTTCAAAAAACAAGTTTTCAGATCTGTTGATTATGCAATTTACCTTTAATTAGTAAATGGAATGAAATATGAAATAAAGGTAAAAAGATGGGTGATTGCATAGAGCTTTAAATGCTAGACTAAGGAATATGTAGTTTGTTCTATAGTCAGTAAGCAAGTGAAAGTTTGAGCAGAGGAGTGATATGGCCAGATTTTTTGTTTAGGAAAATTATTTTGGTAGCTATGTAGAGGAAGGATTGAAGAAGAAGAAGTTCCTTAGGAAATGTAGTGATAAGATTGCAAAGAAGTCAATTCTGGGAAACATTCAGTTTTAAAAAATAGGAGAGGGATAAAAAAGGATCCATCAGACAAGTAGATGGAGAATAAGGAGAGAATAGCATCATGAAATGCCAAGAGAATAGTGTCTAGTCTTTGTCCAGGGCCTCCTCATCTTCTATATTATTTCACTTGGTCATCTTATCAGCTCTGGTGGTTTAATTATCATCTGCCTCTAAAGAGTTGGACAGCTAGGTAGCACTATGGATAGAGGCTTGGGCCTGTGGCTGTGTATATGTGTGCGTACATGCTGTGTTTGGGAAAAAATAAATGCAAGGTATGGAATACCACAAGAGACTTCATTTGAAAGATTGGCACTTGAAATGAGTTTTGAGGGAAACAAAATTCTAAGAGGTAAAGATGAGAAGGAAGTATGTTTTTGTCAGTGAAACAGCCAATGAAAAAGCACGAAGATGGGAGATGGAATAGACAGTGTGATGGTTCACTCTTGTCTGACTGCATGACCTAATTTGAGGTTTTCTTGGCAAAGATACTGAAATGATTTGTCATTTCTTTCTCCAGCTCATCTTACTTATGAAGAAACTGAAACAAACAGGGTTAAATGATTTCACAGGGTCACATAGCTAGTGTATGTCTGAGGCTGGATTTGAAAGCCTCAAGAAAGATAAATCTTCCTGACTCTTAAGTCCAGCATTCCATATACATCTACTTCCCCACCAGCTGTTAGGAACAGCAAGAAAGCCAATTTGCAGTTCCAAAGGATCCATGATGAAAAATACTATATCCTTCCAGAGAGAGAACAGATGAACTCTGAATGCAGATTAAAGAATACTTTTTAAAAAAATATAGGTATTAGTATAAGCACCTCTACTCATAAGATGAAGACATGGTGCTTCTAGCTTCACTTCAGCTCTCCCCTCTGACTTGGACTCCCAAACCAAGAGCTCTACCATCCTAGAAGTGCCTGGATATCTATCTTCCTAGAAGTGCTTGCCAGCAGCTTCCCTGCCCCCCTGCTTCTGCATTCATGGGTGCTGGTTCCTTCTTGACCAGAGCCAAGTCTCTATAGCACAAATAGGCCTGGTGTTCCCAATCAGCCAAGACCCACTATCTTGCTGGACTCACACCCTGATTCCACACACAATCCAGGAGATGAAAGTATCTGTGGTTTCTGCTGAGACTCCAGCCCAACCCAGTTAGCTCCAGAGCTCCCTACTTTATGTTTCTGTGGAACTAGCAAGGAGGTATTTGCACTTCATATGGGTTAATCCCTGGCCTGGAGTCTTTCCCCAGATCTTCTTGGGTTGTACCTAGAGGATCTTGTTCTGTCCCAAGTCATCTTGATTTTTCACCAGTCTATGTTTGCCCAGAGGCTCAAAGTTGTTCTATTTGTGGGGGAAATCTGGAGACCTTGAGATTTACCAACTCACTTTGTCACCTTCCCAGAATTTTCCCCGAAGAATACTTTTTTTTCCACTTTATTTTTGTTGGGGTTTTTTGGTTTGGGATTCCAAGTCAGAGGGGAGAGCTGAAGTGAAGCTAGAGGCACCATGTCTCCATCTTATGAGTAGAGGTGCTTATACTAATACCTATATATTTTTAAAAAGTATTCTTTAATATGCATTCAGAGTTCATCTGTTCTCTCTCTGGAAAGATGTGTGGGGTTTTATAATATGGAAATGTGTTTTGTATTACTTTACATTTATAAAGAGTATCAAAATGCTTGCCTTTTCAAGGAGGGGAGATGGAGAGATTTAGGAGTATAAAATTTTTTGAAATGATTTTAAAATTTACATGTTAATTGAGAGATATTTAACAAAATAAATAAAAATATTTTTTCAAAAAGGAGGCAACCAATCTGGCTCTTTTTTAGAAGTTGGAAAGAGAAGAAACATTTAAATTTAGAAAAGTAGGTTGAAGCTAGATTGTAAAGAGTTTTAAATTCCCAACAGAGGAATTTAGATGTGATTCTGAAAGCAATTAGCAATTTCTTGAATATGAGGATGGCAAGTCAGACTTGCCTTTAGAAAATTTTGACAGCTATGTGAGTGTATGGTGGAGTGGAGGCAAAAAGAAGAGGGATTAGAGGACTCTTGCAATAATTTCAGAACCTCAGGATAAGTGTACTAAAAAGAAAATTTTATTAGCTTTCTCAAGAAAGGATACTCTTGAACACCAAAGGTTCTGTCAATAGAGAAGTGTATGTGTGTGTTCAGCAAAGCAGATTATATAGACTCTAACCACAAACTCCTCCCTCCCTTCTTCCCCTTTAACCCATCTGCTGGATCTCAGGAGGTATAATCTACTCACAGAAATCTACCCCAGTACAAAAAGCAATGTTTTTCATAACATCTTTTACCAGATAGTGAGGCGATGACTCTTTTTCCTTCTAGTCTGGAGATTATGTTAACTTTAATTTTGGTTAGAAGAAGTAAGGTTTCATGGTCAAAATGTATTTTAGCTGTCAAAAACAATTTTATTTACAAGACAAGATACAGGATATTTTGGGCCTGTCATAATGAGAGATACTTTCCTAGCATAAACACCTCTTTAACCCTGAGAGGATTTCATCATCTCATTCAGTACCTCCTCTTATTCCTTACTATTTAAAGTCCTCTCACACCAACGCTGATAAATCTTTTCAGCAAGACTCTCATAGTTGTGCTCATCCCCTATTCTTTTTGCCCACCTGAGATATTCCTTTAGCTTTAAAATCATAAGTAGGACAGAATTTTCTGCCTTTCCTTCCATCATAACCATTTTAGATATAACATCACATAGGACAATTTGAGTTATTAGCTGTATTAAGGTAAACAAGGAGAAAAGTTACTCCACTAACAGCAATCAGAAGGAACCACAAGGTCTGTTTCCACCAGTTTCCTCCAAATCAAGATATTTGTGAAAGGAAATGATCAAATTTGTATGGGAATATGACCAATTTACCATTATCATCAATTTTCATGAAACAATTTGACAAGTTTAACTTTCCACAGATAGCTCTTCTTCAGTCGATAAATACTAGGCTTTGTTAAATGATTGATTCCTGGGTCTGCTTAACTTGATCAGCTAATAAATGCATGCCTTTTCAGTTTGATTAGTGATTATTTCCCTTCAAATCCCATTTTGGGCCCAGGTAGTAGGGCTACCTATCACCCCAACCATTTGCATCCCTAGTTACTAGAATAGGTAACCCTTCACAAATACAGATGCCTATCATGAAAGTCAGCAACAACAGACCATATCAATAACCAAATTAACAAAAACCATATGATCATCTCAATAGATGAAGAAAAAGGATTTGATAAAATCCAACATCTATTCCTATTAAAAAAAAACACTTGGGAGTATAGGAATAAATGGACTTTTCCTTAAAATAATCAGTAGCATCTATTTAAAACCATCAGTAAGCATATGTAATGGGAATAAACTGAACCATTCCCAATAAGATCAGGAGTGAAACAAGGTTGCCCCTATCACCATTACTATTTAATATTGTATTAGAAATGCTAACTTCGGCAATAAGAGTTGAGAAAGAGATGAAAGGAATTAGAGTAGGTAATGAGGAAACCAAATTTTCACTCTTTGCTAATGATATGATGGTATACTTAGAGAACCCCAGAGATTCTACTACAAAGCTACTAAAAATAATCCACACCTTTAGTAAAGTTGCAGGATACAAAATAAACCCACATAAATCATCAGTATTCTTATATATCACTAACAAAACCCAACAGTTAGAGTTACAAAGAGAAATTCCATTTAAAGTAATTACTGATAGTATAAAATATTTGGGGATCTATCTGCCAAGGGAAAATCAGGAACTATATGAGCAAAACTACAAAACACTTTCCACACAAATAAAGTCAGATCTAACCAATTGGAAAAATATTAAGTGCTCTTGGATAGGAAATATATAGATGACAATACTACCATTTATTTAGTGGTATACCAATCAGACTCCCAAAAAACTATTTTAATGACCTAAAAAAATAACAAAGTTCATATGGAAAAACAAAAGGTCAAGAATTTCAAGGGAACTAATGAAAAAAAAAATCAAATGAAGGTGGCCTAGCTGTACCAGATCTAAAATTATATTATAAAGCAGCAGTTACCAAAACCATTTGGTATTGGCTAAGAAATAGACTAGTAGATCAGTGGAATAGGTTAGGCACAAAGGACAAAATAGGCAATAACTTTAATAATCTAGTGTTTGACAACCCCAAAGACCCCAGCTTTTGGGATAAGAATTCACTGTTTGACAAAAACTGCTGGGAAAATTGGAAATTAGTATGGCAGAAACAAAGCATTGACCTACACTTAATACTGTATGTACACCAAGATAAGGTCAAAATGGGTTCATGATCTAGGTATAAAGAATGAAATTATAAATAGGATAGTTTACCTCTCAGACCTGTGGAGGAAGAAGGAATTTATGATCAAAGAAGAACTAGAGACCATCATTGATCACAAAATAAAAAATTTTGATTATATCAAATTGAAAAGGCTTTGTACAAACAAAATTAATGCAAACAAGATTAGAAGGAAAGAAATAAATTGGGAAAACATTTTTACAGTCAAAGTTTCTCCTAAAGGCCTCATTTCCAAAATATATAGAGAGAATTGACTCTAATTTATAAGAAATCAACTCATTCTCCAGTTGATAAATGGTCAAAGGATATGAACAGACAATTCTCAGACAAAGAAATTGAAACTATTTTTAGCCATATGAAAAGATGCTCCAAGTCATTATTAATTAGAGCAATGCAAATTAAGACAACTCTGAGATACCACTATATACCTGTCAGATTGGCTAGAATGACAAGGAAAGATAATGATGAATATTGGAGGGGATGTGGGAAAACTGGGGCACTGATACATTGTTGGTGGAATTGTGAATACATCCAGCCGATTTGGAACTATGCTCAAAAAGTTATCAAACTGTGCATACTCTTTGATCCAGAATGTTACTACTGAGCTTATATCCCAAAGAGATCTTAAAGAAGGGAAAGGGACCTGTATGTGCCAAAATGTTTGTGGCAACCCTCTTTGTGGTCGCCAGAAATTGGAAACTGAGTGGATGCCCGTCAATTGGAGAATGGATGAATAAATTGTGAATAAAAATATGAATTTTATGGAGTATTATTGTTCTATAAGATATGACCAGCAGAATGATTTCAGAAAGACCTTGAGAGACCTACATGAACTGATGCTGAGTGAAATGAGCAGGACCAGGAGATCATTGTATACTTCAACAACAATACTATCTAATGATAAATTCTGATGGACGTAGCCCTCTTCAACAATGAGATGAACCAAAGCAGTTCCAACAGTGCAATAATGATTAGAACCAGCTACACCCAGCAAAAGAACTCTGGGAGATGACTATGAACCACTACATAGAATTCCCAATCTCTCTATTTTTGTCCACCTGCATTTTTTTATTTCCTTCACAGGTTAATTGTACATTATTTCGAAGTCTGATTCTTCTTGTGCAGCAAAACAACTGTATGGACATGTATACATATATTGTATTTTACATATACTTTAACATATTTAATATGTATTGGTCTACCTGCCATCTGGGGGAGGCGGTGGGGGGAAGGAAGGGAAAAATTGGAGCAAAAGGTTTTGCAAATGTCAATGCTGAAAAATTACTCATGCATATATCTGGTAAATAAAAAGCTATATATATATAAAGAAAGAAACAACAGAAATGCTAAAAGAAACAGACATCTAGCAACTGATAAACCAAATACTCATTTATTTATTTAGGATATAATGATCACATATTTTCAGATCAAAAACTGCAAGATCTTACATACTTGAATTGTATTCATGGCTTCTACCGACCACTTGCTCTGATTATAGAAATTTATTTATAAGAAAAAGCAGGGACATAATTATAGTAGCATCAAAACGTCCTCCAGGTCTCTCAGCCTGATAGGGTTAACTCAGTTTGACTTCAGGTAACTGTCACAGTTTTTCAACCAATCATGTAATAACTCAGGATTAATCAGGTGGATTCTTATTCAAAGGAACTCCACTGGGAAATTGAATCAGAAGGATCCCACCTTAAGAGGAGGCCAAGATTGCTCTCCCAACCCTAACTCTTACCCAGATATTAATCTCCATCTCTAACAATTCAGGATGACTTTCTTCTGAGTAGCTTGTGGCACATTTCTTTCAGGTGATGGGTCACTGGCTTGTGATTTATCAGATAACAGTGAAGTGCCCAGGTGAGAGAAAACACAGGACAGCCACAATAATGAAAATTTAAGAGCATTTATTGCTAGCTAGTGACTGAACCCCACCTGAACTGGGGAGTCAGCAAATGAGTGGTCTTAGGGCCACATATTTATAGAAAGAAGAGAGAGACATCAAAATGTTTCTTAATACATTTGTCATAATAAAGCAATTTCTATTCTAAACAGGAGGCAAAAAATTATCATTCAAAGGGGGGGTCATTCCCAGACAGCAATAAGCAGTATTTAAGTTTATCAAGTTGTCAAGGTCTTAGGTTTTTCAGGACAGCACATCTGGGGGTGTAAAAAAACCATCTGCATTAGGGAGTGAAGAATTAGTATTTAACTACAAAGATTCAAGATTATGTTTCTCACGGTCCCATTTAGGGTGCTTTTCCACTTAATTTTACTCTTTTGAGACTATCAGAGACTGGACTCATCAGAGGCCAGGGGAGAATAAGTGACCCTGGCAGCAAACAACTTAATTGCCTGGATCCTCTTCCTGATATATGTGGTTAAACAATCAAACAAGGGGTAATCAATAGCTCCAGCAGAAATAGGGTAAGGGGGCCTATCAGGGAGGTCACAAGAGAGGTTACCCAGAAGGAACAACTGAAAAATGACTGGGACCAAGACATTGATTGGCGTTGAACCTTCTCTCATTCCTCTATCTGCTTCCATGCAGGGAAGAATGGGGGTGGAGCACCCAATACGCCCCTACCCAGGTCTCCCAGTTCCCAATGGAGTTCAGCAATGTACTCCTTAAGTATCCTGTTCATGACTTCTCCCTGACCAGAACCCTGTGGTCCATAGGCACAGTGCAGGTACCCTTGAACCAGAGTTACCTGGAAGGTGCCAGAACCATAATGTTGACCAACCCTATTTGAAGCAAATAAACCAAAATGGAAGTAGAAAAATGTAAGGACACTTATATGGAAGGGCAAGTCTCTCCCTGACAGCTCCAAAGTTAACAGCAGTACAAAGGCTCCCTCTTGCAGCATGACAGATGGAGCACCATCTCAGCCAGAAAATCTAGTTTGAGATGGACAGTTCACTGTGTTAGGTGGTCTGCAGTCATTTGTGCACTTAACTCAGCCTCTGCTTATATAGGGAGTAGCAGTGCTCAAGACAGTCATGCTGCCCATTCAGAGGGGCAACCCACTCCAGGGGAGAAGGGTGAGGCCTGGAGTAGCTCTACCTGTCCCCAGCCAGGATCCAGATTTCTGAGCAGAGCTATGAGAGTACGCACAAGTAGACCATCAAGGCAGGCAAACTCCGAACTTTAGAGGCCTGAAACGTCCTTTGAGAATGCCAATACCAGTTAAGAACCTGAGGTTACAGGACTGGAGACTGCCAAGTCCCAAGGTGCCTGATTTCTGGTTGTTTCAAAAAAAAAAAAAAAAAAAAGTGCCAAACACTGAGTCTGCCGGGGCAATTCCAACAAAATAAGCGGTTTCAAAGGTAAAGCATAACCAGCAGACACATCCCAGTAGGTTTAAGCAAGGAGTAAAAATGAAAAAGGACTGCTTAAAGGACTTCTAATTCAATCTGAACTAGTGAGATAGGGGGTGGGCAGAAGTACCTAGGGCAAAGTGAACAGGAAAATAAGGGTTCCCATTCTTCCTCTTCCCCAATTTCCTATCTCTTCTTCCCTCCCTTTTTCTCTCACGCAAATGGAATCATCCTAAAAAAGCAAATCAATTGTCAAATAACTATCCCACATATAAATCCCAAGAGTGAATTCCTATATATATATCACAGTAGGGTTTCCCAAAAATCATTCAAATATAACAGCAGGAGTTACACAATTTTAACAATTTCCATCCCAATCTCATCACACAGTTATAAATGACCCATTCAGGGTTTAATAGTCATTCATCAACCATTTTCCAATTCCTCATATCAGTCTATCAGGGGCAGAGGGCAAAACATCTCATCCAAAAACTGCTTCATACTGTTCAGGGACGAAGACAGTCTGAGATAAAAAGACTGGTCCACAAAAACTGCTGCAAGATGTGGGAAGGCCAAAATACACAGGCCAGCAGCTGCCCATGTAAAGATACTTATCTCACAGTACAGCCAAACAGCTGTCAGCTGCAGTCCCAATAAAAACAGTAATTAGATTTCACAGACCACTGTTAATTGTCCTCTCATCATTTAGAAACCTTTAAAAACCTGAATATCTTTGGACACGAATGTCTAGTAACAGATAGATGACCAGGCTAAACATGCATTTGCCTAAGTATTTAGGATATAATGATTACATATAACCAGATTGGAAATAGCAAGGTATGACATAATTGAATTGCATTAACAAATTCTACTGACCATTGGCTCCTATTAGGCACAGGAGGAGAAAAAAATGCAGAAATGACTATAACATAATATAAAACTGATCCTTCAGCACGTACAGGACACAGGATAAAGGCTTTAACCCAGTTATACTCCAGGTAATTGTCCCACTAACCATCAGAGAGTGGAGCTTAAAAACTCCCTACAAATATTAATTACAAGCCCAACAAATTTTACCTCCAATAACAAATTTCATTGAACAAAGTTTCAGATAGATCCCAAACAGGTATTTACCATGACTTTATATTGATAACAGTAAGAAAATTGTCCCAGTAAGTTCGCAACTCATCTTTCATATCTAAGTAGGCAGTGTCATAAGTCAAACATTATAGAAATCATTTTGTTTTAAAATACCTAATACATAGACAAATTCCAAATTACATATTGCCCATAACAGAAACATTTTCAAAAGGACAAAGAAAAAACTATTATTTTTAAAATTTCTTTAAATGATGGGTATACAATCAATACAATCAATACAGAATATTCTAATATCACATAAAAGAATCTGAAAGAACAGCAATTAAGCTTTTAAAAATAACTTTGCCAAATTATAGATCACATTTATGACTATATTCCTTAACCAAGTAAATCATTATAAATCCAAAAAAAAATGTAGACAGTTGCTCCTGTCAGCTAGCTTCAATTTGATAAAAAAGGCTGGAACACACTTGGGGGGGAAGGGGAGAAGAAGGAAGGTGAGCTAAATCGGCACTCCTGTTCTCACTGAAGCTTCCCCACACAGAAATCCTTTCATTAAAACCCTTCCTTCTTCTCTTTCTACTTAATTCTTCTCTTTCCCTCAGCTACATACTATAAACACATTTTAACAATCTTTTACTAGATGCTCCATTGCTAAAGTAGCAGAAGCAGTGGAGAGGGGGGGGGTGCGGTGTGAGTTGAATTTTTACCTTTGAAGACAAAAGATCCTCTCCTATTTCTCTTACCCCCACCTGTAAGGTTTCTTACAAATGGCGCCTGAACGTGGACACATCAGGAATTATCAAGTTTTGAAAATATTTAATATTCAGAATTAAGATTCTGAAAGATCCAGTAGAAACGCCACTTAGGAGGGAAGGCAGAAAGGCAATATGGACCGAGGTAACTCTGGGATCAGGCTCAAGGATACAGCTGAACATAATGCTTATATAAATAGGTTAAAGAGCCAGATAGAAGATCTTTTAACAAAGATCACCACTGAAGAACAGCAGGAAGCTTGTAATCAAGCTCCCAGAAGGCTATCCCCACACCCATTAAATATAGCTCGGACAGGGAGCAACCTAGAGCTAATGTGTTTGTATGACAGTATAGAGTATAAAATGTGACAACTAGACGACAATTAAAAAAGAGTTGCTGGAATTGCAGGTTAAACTACAGATTGAGATAGAGAAAGAAAAAAAAGCTAGGTTACTACACAAACCAGTGGCTGAAGCTAAGGAGGGAAATAAATGAACCACATGGACTTCAGTTGGAGAAATTCTTCTTAGCGTTTTCTTGATTTACCTCATGCATTATTGTTTTAAGGACTTTATTGATTATTCTTCCATTGAGAAGAAGTTTAGTTCTTATGTGCAAAGCTTGGGTTGGATTCTAAATCAGCCTTTAGGGAATTTTCCAATTCCTGACCCATTTCTCTCAGCCCCACCATGGGCCAAGAGAGGAGGAGGAGAAAAAGGAAGGGCGATAATATCATCAGCACTGCCCATTAATCCATTTAAAACTCCTGTGTCTTCATTTCAAAAGACAGGAGTAGGCTTTATGGACCAAGGCAAAAAGTAATTGTGCCAGAAAAATTTTAAAAATACAGTTCAGTTAATTTCTAAGAAACCTTACAGGGATAAGACCTTGCAGTTAGAGAAAGTGGAGTTTTATACTTGTAAAACTTCTACGATAGTCTTTGGAGAGTTGAAACTCCTCTTTTCTTACCTCATGGATTTTTCACTTCCACAGGTGGGCTTGATTGCCCAACCTTCTACCAGTACTTATAAAACAGTGTCTATGTTTAGAATGGTTTGGAAATTTGCTGTTTTAATCACTAGAATAAATAGACAATGTGTGATCTTTGACCCAGGAGGAAAAGTAATATCAGATTTATTGATTCACACTCCTGAAGTACAATTCGGTATCAGAAACTCAAACTTTGATGAAACTCAAACTTTGATTTTTAGGCAAAAGAATTCAGGAATATAGCCGCGTGTTCTTTTTTCATTAACTGTATGAGTGGCAGACCACTGAAAAGGTATCAGCTCTTTTAAGAACTTCGAGAGCTAGTGAGAAAGTGCTCATATAAATATTATACCCTATATGTCCATTTTCAGAGTGGACCTTCAAATCATTTACAATCAGGCTGTTAGAGTCTTATATTTGCAAATTGTGATAACTAAAGAGGAAGTTAAGAGCATGGCAGAAGGCTACACAGCTTATCTTTCTTTCACTCTCCTACCCTATAGGACAAAACCCTTATGGTTTGAAATTTAATGTTTTAAGACCAATGGACATTATGGTTTCATTCCAATCTGGAGAAGCAGCTAGACATGTGATCAACCATTTTTCCATTGTAGAAATTTCACATGCATTTAAGACAGTTTATGGATTGGCTTACAAATATTTTGCCTTTAGGTGCTTTTGCATTGAATTTGACTTTGCCCATTCCATTGGCATTTCTTATAATCCTATTAGTAAAGTCATTACTGCACAGACTATATCCCCAAGATCTTCTCTTCTAAACAAGAGAAGGGAATTTTGGGATATGCACAAGATGTGGCAATACATATATGTGATTGCTTGCAATTTTTAAATTTTGATTTTACATTTTTAAACACTTTTGATTTTACATTACTAAGTTATTTTGATTTTATATTTTTAAGTTATTTTGGTTTTACATTTTTAATCTATTTTGGTTTTACACTTTTAAATTATTTTGGTTTTACATTTTAAAATTCTTTGCATTTTACCTTAGCAATGCACTTCGGGCATACACAGAAATTGCAGCTAAGTGACAGACTGACTAACTTTTGTCTGATTTTTATTAATCTTTTTGACAACAACTTTGTTTCCACTGTGATGTGGAAAGGCCTGGATGGCATTTGGAAAGGCCCAAGTTGGGCCCCAGGTACATTCCTTCCTAGGTGCAGATCCAGCAGCAGAGTTGATCCCCGCCAGAGACATTTGTGAACTGGGGATCCAAGAGAAGGACCAGACAACATCCCAGAGGGACCAGCCAGATGTCAGCAGCCCTTCAGATGCTGATGGCAGCAATGTCCCTCCTGACTGTGACACCAGAGACAGCAGACAGTTCCAGTGTTGCAGCTGAAATGGACTGTTTTGGGTGATATGCAATATAAAAACTGTAAATAGACAATGGGCCTTATTGCTTCTCCTGTGGCTACTTGCCATATGGTGGCCTGGGGAGAGGCTTTGCCCTATGCTTTCTATTGAAGGACTATGCTTTTAAATTAGTGGGTGAACAAGCAACACACCCACCTGCCATTGTTATTGAGAAATGTTACTGGACATGACTTTGCTTATGTGCACCTGTGAAACTAGAATTGCTCTAGGATTGTGAAAAGTTCGATAGAGAATTGTGATAAGCTAGAATTGCTCTAGAATTGTGAAAAGAGCAATAGAGAATTATGAGAAACTAGAATTGGTCTAGAATTGTGATAAGTGTAACCAGAATTGTGACAACCTACCTCACTGATATTTAATTGTTAACTAGAATTGTGATGTTTTACCTTGTTAACTTCCCACCTCAATGCTGACATCCAACCTCATTGGCTTATTATCTCCTTGAGTATGACTTTGATGAATGGGTTTAACACTTGGGCCACTGTTGAGCCTAGTTCTCATTGTCATACTTCTGTTTACTGATCTGCTGCTTTGTACCTCCTTGGGCATAACACTCTGTCATCTCACGGATCAAGTGAACTATAGCTGGTGCTAAAAGTTTAGCTTGGCTTGGAGAGACTTACATCAACTGATGCTGAGTGAAATGAATAGAACCAGAAGATCGCTGTACACTTCAATGCTGTATGAAGAGGTATTCTGATGGAAGTGGAAATCTTCAACATAAAGAAGATCCAACTCACTTCCAGTTGATCAATGATGGACAGAAATAACTACACCCAGAGAAGGAACACTGGGAAGTGAATATAAATTGTTAGCACTACTGTCTATCTACCCAGGTTACTTATACCTTCGGAATCTAATACTTAATGTGCAACAAGAAAATGGTATTTACACACATATATTGTATCTAGGTTATATTGTAACACATGTAAAATATATGGGATTGCCTGTCATTGGGGGGAGGGAATGGAGGGAGGGGAGTGGATAATTTGGAAAAATGAATACAAGGGATAATATTATTTTAAAAAATTACTCATGCATATATACTGTGGGAAAAAAATTCTAAATTAAAAAAAAAAAAAGTTTAGCTTGATGAGATGTGCAGTTCCTGCAAAACAAGAGAAGGGAATTGTAAGGGTCCTTTAAATGGGCGGCACCACAGCACAACAGGAGATTGAGTGGCCCGGAAGTAATCTCTGTGGATATTAGGACTGCCCTATGGTTGGGATCTTGGCCATATTGAGATAGCTTCGTAATGGGTGATGACTCTCACTGATTGGCTGTGTGTGTGACCTCACAGGCCCTTTATAAGCCCACTGTAGACAGCAGTCACTCTCTTTAACCTGGCTCCCTAACCTGGGATAGCTGAGCCAAAATGAGGTAAGGAGTTTGGTAGTGAACATGTGGGTCTTCTGACCAGGTGTTCACTAGGGAACCAACAAGTCAGGGCATCAACTAGGGCATTATGTGAGTAGGTATAATAAAGGCTTTTAAGATTACACGTGGCTGTTCTTAAGTGTGCTACTGGTTATTAAACTATAGATTGAAGAGATCGTGGCCAGAGATCTTTGAAGGCCTCAGAGGAGGTGAGCCAGGTAGAGTTGACACTGCAAAGGTCAGTGGTCAAAGGTACTCTGTTGGGCCTAGGACAGACTAGTAATTGTAACTGCCAGGAAGGCATATTACACCCACCTCTTCTCTTTCCTTACTCCTAAAACTTTTCAAACCTACAACTGCTCCTACAAATCAATCTTTCATAAATCACCATCATTCTCCTTTCCTTTTCCCTTCAGAAGTTTTAAAATTCACAATACAGTAAATAGCTAAATAACTCTATAAAACCCACATGTCCAGCAAACATAACCCATAATGTTAACAAATTATCCAATGTTTCAGAAGCAAACCAAATAGTTTTTTTTTTTTTTTTTTTTTTTAAGTTTTTCTTCCTTCTGTCTGAGTGTTTCAAGGCCACTAGCATAAACTTCTTTTTCCCAGGTGGGATTAAGCAGATGAGATTATATTGCTGTTACTCCTCTCTAACAGACTTTGAAAACCTGCTTTTCAGGGAAAACTTCCTCACCAGTTTAAAATAGTAAAGTTTTTTTGTTCTCAAAACTTAACAGAGCTCTTTAAATCAACACAGCAGACAGACAAGTCATAAACACAGAACACAAATCACACATAGACAGCACAATTAAAACATTAAACAAAACATTGAACATATACAGACTAGGGAATATTCAGAAACCTTAGAATAGCCTTGAGGGAAGTTGTTGCAGCACAAGTGTCTTCCCTCCAGAATCCAAACAGAGCTTTTTAGGCTTCCGAGCCTCAGTTTGGTGCATTTCTCTGCCTTCACAGAGAATGCCCAGAGAACCAGATAGTGCAAAAAGGCACTCAGAACCAGAGTTGTGCCACTGGCACACAGAACCAGATAGACACAAGTACACTTAAACACAAAGAGACAGTAGACAAACAATTCCGGAATGCAACAGACAACCAAACCAGCAGGACATCCCCAACAGCATCCTGTGGAGGCTGGTAGACGTTACTATTGCTGGGTCCAGTGTAACCACCTACTATCCTTGAATACTCACCCAAAATTAAACCGGTTCCCAGAATGCTCAAAGCCAATTGAGTCAAATTTATGTCTCCTCTTCTGGTACGCAAAGGTGGATTACCAAGGTCTGAGGCCTCAGAAAGTCTTTTGTTGGCCACCCCCTAAAGACAGTAATCCCCTTCGCCCTCTAGGGAAAGGGACTGGCTATCGAAACAGACCCAAAAGCTATCTCACTGAGGCCTCCAAATGAAATGCCCAGGCAAGAGAAAAAACACAGGGCAGCCAAAATAATGAAAATTTAAGAGCATTTATTGTTAGCTAGCAACTGAACCTCACCAGAACAGGGCAGTCAGCAAATGAGTGGTCTCAGGGCCACATATTTATAGAAAGAAGAGAGATACATCAAAATGTTTCTTGACACATTTGTCATAATAAAGGAATTTCTATTCTAAACAGAAGGCAAAAGTTATCACTCTAAGGGGGTCATTCCTAGACAGCAATAAGCAGTATTTCTTTAAGTTTATCAAGTTGTCAAGGTCTTAGGTTTTTCAGGACAGCACATCTGGGGATGTAAAAATACCATCTGCATTAGAGAGTGAAGAACTAGTAATAAACTACATATAAAGATTATGTTTCTCACGGTCCCATTTGGGGTGCTTTTTCACTTCAATAGTTCCTGAATTCAAAACTCCAAATAATATTAGCTACCATCCCAAGAGATTTTATCTCAAATATAAATCTCATTAATCAATGCTTCAGATGAATTTATCTCTCAAGTATCACATATCCTAAAGTATTGATGATAATTTTGCATTGATAACAATTAAGAGATTCATCCTAGAAAGTTCAGTTTTATCTTTCATATCTAAGTAAATGTTTTAAGTTCAACACAAATCATTTTGCCTTAAGATGCTCAATAACCAATAACCAAAGGCACATATTATAGAAATATAAAAAGATTCTAAATTGCATAAAATTTAGAAATATAAAAAAATCTAAATTGTATAAAAATATGTTCAGCTTAATAACTGAATAATAACAGTTTAATATTCATGTTCAAAAGGACTACTATTCTCAGAATGCCTTTAATCCAGCTTTAAGATGGCTCAATAACATATTTGACCACCCTTTTTTTTCTTTTCTTGAGCTTAAATTCATTCTAATATAAGAGATAAACATTAGAAATCATTTTTACATAACAAACTTGCAGATTATCATTAAATCCATTCCTTGTTTGGAATTTATAAAACCCAAACAAACTTTTCCCAGCCTGACTAGATGGTTTCAAAAAATAGTATTCTTTCAAATTAGGGGTAACAACAAGGACCTAAGAAGAGAGGATGAGCTTGACGTTCCTGCTTGTTCACCCAACTATCCTCCAAACACAATTAATTTCCCTTTCTACCAAAATATTCCTAATTGCCCCTGTGCAAAGTCAATTTTGGAGGTTATAAATTGTCCTTAATCCATTCTTGAGATTTCTTCACAAGTCCTTTAACCCTGGTGTCATGATCTGCCTCTTCTTAGCCTCTAGACCACAGCCTCAGTCATTAATAATATCTGATTAAGTCCATTCCATCCTGATCCTTCCAGGATTTAGAAGGTACCAAGTCTCCTGGAATTTCAAACTTCAAAAGTGGTTTTTTTGGGGAGGGCCAGCAGTTCTTGTTTCTCAGGGGCTGAAAAGGATAAGGACAATGCCAGTACATAATTCTTTTATTTTTTTTTATTTAGAATTTTTTCCCCACAGTATTATATGCATGAGTAATTTTTTTTATAATATTATCCCTTGTATTCATTTTTCCAAATTATCCCCCCCTCCCTCCACTGCCTCCCCCCAATGACAGGCAATCCCATACATTTCACATGTGTTACAATATAACCTAGATACAATATATGTGTGTAAATACCATTTTTTTTTGTTGTTGTTGCACATTAAGTATTAGATTCTGACGGTATAAGTAACCTGGGTAGATAGACAGTAGTGCTAACAATTTATATTCACTTCCCAGTGTTCCTTCTCTGGGTGTAGTTATTTCTGTCCATCATTGATCAACTGGAAGTGAGTTGGATCTTCTTTATGTTGAAGATATCCACTTCCATCAGAATACCTCTTCATACAGCATTGAAGTGTACAGCGATCTTCTGGTTCTATTCATTTCACTCAGCATCAATTGATGTAAGTCTCTCCAAGCCTCTCTGTATTCCTCTTGCTGGTCATTTCTTACAGAGCAATAATATTCCATAACCTCATATACCATAATTTACCCAATCATTCTCCAATTGATGGACATCCATTCATCTTCCATTTTCTAGCTACAACAAAAAGAGCTGACACAAACATTTTGGCACATACAGGTCTCTTTCCGCTCTTTAGTATTAGTACATAATTCTTTAAAAACTTATTTTTTGTTTCAAAAGAGGATTTTCCCCTTTTCCTTTTTCCCTTTCAAATAACCCAAGTAACATCTCATATGGGGAAAACCCCAGATCTCTTCTAGGGGCAGTTCTTTAACAAAGCAATAGGCAAGCATTTGATCCAAAACAATTTAGTATCTAACATAAATTTAGTAATCTGTTTCTTTAAAACTGATTCATTCAAAAAAAGATTTCAAGCAATGAAAATTGCATAGAGAATTGTTATTGTTATTATGCTGCAATTACAGTATAATAACAATAACAATAATAGCTACTATTTGTATGATACTTTATTTGAAAAGAGATTTGCATGTTACTTCATTTTATCTTCACCAAACCCCTCTGAAAGGAGCACTGGACCCACAGTTGGGAAAATGTGATTTGAATCTCACCTCAGGCATTTACTAGATATGTTGCCCTAATGTCCTCCTTTGTAAAATAGGAGTAATCATAGCACTTATTGGGGTTACTTCAAGGCTCAAACAAGATAATATTTGTAAAGCTCTTAACATAGTACCTGGAACATGATAGGTGTTATTATGAATGCTGAAGTAGGTGCTATTATTATCCTTATTTTGCAGATGAAAAAAACTGAATATGAGAGAAGGACTTTCCTAGGTAGTACAATTAATGTTAAAGGCAAGATTTGAATTCAGATCTTCTTAATTCAAAGTTTAGTGCTCAAGTCACTATGTCTCATAGGGGGAAAATAGTATTTTTAAAAATTATCAAGATAATATAAGATCCTAAAAATAAGTATATTGATAATGTTTAGAAAGTAAGGGATCATAGAAGTAGCAATCCACAATGTAAATGAAGATACAGTTTTCAAGAGTTACAAGTATCATCTTTCGGAGCAGCAACGTAAACAGTTTAACCTTGTTGTTTTTTTTCTTTCCTGTTAACCTTTGTATGCTTCTCTTTTATCTTGTATTTGAATATTGAAACATTAAAAAAAAAAACTTGATTCATTCTTTTCACTTTTTCTGAAGAGGACAGATACACTCAATTTGCAACTCCTTTCCCTTATTTATTAATAAAACCTTAGAAGTAAAAAAATATGTTCCATTATCAGAATTCAATAGCCTCTAACAATCCATACCTAGTTATGATTTATTCCAATATTATTCTACTAACACCTCTCAAAAGCAAAGCTCAAGGAAAAGCTTCTACTCATCCTATCAGATGACCCACTATAATAAATACCTCAATTTTCCTACTAGTGTCCTTTCAGTAATCTCTAACTTGAATATTCTGGAGCCAGACTCCCAGGCCCTGGAGGGACTCCTCCTCAATAACTTATTTGTCTTTAGATATTATTACATACTTTTCAGATTTTTTTTTGCAGTTTTCTTAAAGACATCACACATGGGGCAGCAAGGTGGCAGAGTAGATAGAGCACCAGCCCTGGAGTCAGGAGGATCTGAGTTCAAATCTGTTCTCAGATACTTAACACTTCTTAGCTGTGTGACCCTGGACAAGTCACTTAACCCCAATTGCCTCAACAACAACAACAAAAAAAAAAAAAAAAAAGAAAGAAAGAAAGAAAGAAAAAACATCACATATGAATAAAAGCATCTACACCCAGAGAGAGAGAGAGAACTGTGGGAACTGAGTGTGGATCACAACATATTATTTTCACTCTTTTTGTTGTTTGCTTGCATTTTTTCTTACTCATTTTTTTTCCTTTTTGAACTTAAAATTTTTAAACCTCTCCTAATTCTGCCATTAATATTCTAATAGACTTTCAAATACTATCTGATAGTTCAACACTTCTAAGTTCAATATTATTTGTATAATACAATCTCTGCCAAACAAATTATTCCACACCTTGGGATTTACATCCATCCTTTAATTTTGCCCATATACAGAAGTGACTTTTATAATAGGAACACAGAAATCTTTTCCTTTAATAATACCTAAGATTTTCCATTAATAATACCTAAAATTCATGACTAATTTACAGAGTGAGGATCTTTCCACTCTAATAACTACAAAATCTTTTCCTTTTTACTCTTGTTCTACACACACAGAGTAATTGTCAATTGTAAGCTTTAACATAACAATCTTACAATTTTCATAAGTAATAACTAAGTGGTGTTAGCTATAATTTCCTCTTAACTCAACAAGCAAAGGGGGAAATACCTAATCTTCTGATTTATGTTTACTATTAGCAAGGCTGATTTTTAAACACCTTCTTTAATTTTTCGGCTTATATTCTAATAACATTCAGGTACTAGATAACAAACCAAATCTGGGTTCTACAGTCTCAGAAAGAATCCACTGATTATCAATTCAGTGGAACAGAGTCTATCACAATTGCTTACAATTTTAACAGACATATCAATTTAAAATTATTTTTAAATTAACCAGTACTTTAGTTTGTTAAATTCCCTAAAATCTATCTAGATGTTCTATTCAAGCAAATTTATCTTTTAGTTGTTTTCCCAATTCACACAAACCACTTTTATAAGCCAGGAAAGAGGTAAGTGACAATTTTTGCTTCAGAATGGGTTTTTACCTTGAGATTCTTCCAGGCATGGTTCCCCAAGCTTGAGTTCTGATAATAAAGTTACACGTTTCTTGCTTTCAAGAGTTTTTAAGAATGATAGCACACTGCTTTTCTGTTTTCCCAAAAGTTCCCAAACTCTCTAATCCCTTTCAGTCTATGTTCTTCTCATTCCTACAGGCTTAAACTTTCTCACTTACCTGTTTAAAACTGTATATCTCATTTCTTTTTTATTCTGCCTACTGTCTTCCACTTGTACTTCCACTAATACATCTTCACTATATTAAATATATTTTCCTCTTCTGACTTTCAAAATTATCTGACATTCTAATCTATTCTCCTACATTCCCTTGTTTTCCTACATTTCCCAAAACTAGGAATGTCTCCAATTTCAAGGGAACTTAAGAAGACATTTCAATATGACAGGAGCAACAGGATAGTTTGAAATCTCTAAAGATCTTACCTTGAGTCACTGTGAAAGAATGACTACTATGAATGAAATCCAGCAATTTATCCCGATCTTTTTCCAAGCCAGCAATACAGAGACTAAATTCTTATCTCTTACAATCTTGCTAACTTTTAACACAGAACAAAAAGTGGAGATTCACACACAGACACCCACAGAAATTTCCTATATCCAGCTTTTACATAACAGTTTTAATCCTGACATGCCCAATTAGTTCTAGGTGTGTCCTCCCATTTTTTTCCTTTATATTTTGGTAATTCATTCCAATAACTAACTTTGGATTCTAAGGAGCTATCAGCTGGCACTTCCAGTAACAATTCCTTTCTGGCCAACTTCAAAATTTATCTTTCCCATCCTTAGGGACTCTTAAGAGCTTAGGCTCAGGGAGCTCAGGTCACACAGATCTCACTTACCTGGGTTTGTGTACACAAAAGTATGTGACCATTGTTGCAGCCAGGCAGCTTCATAGTTTTCTCCTTACCAATTGAGAGAGAGAGAGGGGGGGGGAGATGAGACATAGAGAAGAGAGAGACAGAGAGATGGGGGGGGGGAGAAATGAGAGAAAGGGGAGAGACAGAGAGACAGAGAACAGAGAAGTGGGGTGGGTGCTTCTGTTTTACTACCCTCAGGTCTCTTTGGATTTTTCTCTTTTCTAAGGGAGATCCCCAATCCAGAGTCAAACATGAAAGCCACCAGAAGTTCTGGTGTGACACCTGCTTTCACTTTTAGACCTGGGGACCCCCAAGAAATGAGTTCAAATCCTGGATGACCCTCAGTTGAGTGGGATGCAGAGACCCTTATCAATAAATCCAGAGCCTCAGGATAAGTGTAGTAAAAAGGGAAAAGTTTATTAGATTTCTTGAGAAAAGACATTCGTTGATCACCAAAGGTACTGTTAACAAAGAAGTGCATGTTTGTGTTCAGCAAAGCAGATTATATAGACCCTAACCACAAACTCCCCCCTCCCTTATTCCCTTTTCACCCATCTGTTGGGTCTCAGAAGGTACAATCTACTCACAGAAATCTACCCCAGCACAAAATCAAAGAAAGCAATGTTTTTCATAATATGTCTCACCAGATAGTGAGGCGACGAGCCCAGTCCTTTCTAGTTTGGAAGTTATGATAACGTTTTTAGTTTTGGTTAGAAGTATGGTTTCATGGTCAGGATGTACTTTAGCTGTCAAAAACAATTTGATTTACAAGGCAAGATACAAGATATTCTGAGCCCTTCAGAATGAGAGATACTTTCCTAGCATAAACATCTCTTAACCCTGAGAGGATTTCATCATCTCACTGATGGTATTTTAATTATTTTCAGTTGTGTCTGACTCTTTATGACCCCATTTGGGCTTTTTCTGGCAAATATACTTGTGTGATTTGCCATTTCCTTCTCTAGCTCATTTTACAGATGAGGAAACTGAGGAAAATGGTGTTAAGTGACTTGCTCAGGGTCATATAGCTAATAAATATCTGAAGCCAGATTTGAACTCAAGAATATGAATCTTCTTAACCCCAGGTTAAAAACTTTATTCACTTTGCCAACTATCTATCCCAGGTGATAAGTACTTAAACTCCATGTGAAAAAGAGAAAGGGATAGATAGATGACATGTTATGAAATAGTCAAGGGTTACAAAGTATAATCAATCATATTTATATCTTCCAGAGTGTCTCTGAGGAAAATATTTTCTATAATGAAAAACCTTATAGGAATATGAGAAGTCACATGACATACTGAGTATCAGTAATTGGGAGTCAGGAGCCCTGGGTTTGAATCCTTCCGTAAGCACATTCTAAACTGTATGACCCCATGGAAAATTTACTTAAGACATCAGCCCTTAGTGTAGACTAAGAAAGGAATCAATTTTCTCATCCATAAAGTGGGGATAAATAATGCTTGCATTCCTTCACTCATACATAGAGTTATTTTAAGGAAAATGCTCTGTAAATCTTGTAAGTGCTATGTAAATGTCAGCTATTAAAAGTGATGAATATTATGAATGCTTTGGTGAATTATAAATAATATTTAAAAATTGATTTTGTGCTGTGTGCTGGCAACACCGTGCTTTTAAGGAATGGGGGAGGATAGATAGAAGTTTATATATGATGCCCTGCCCTCAGACAGCTTCCCAGTTAGTTGGAGTAATATGACAAATTACACAATCATTTCAAAAAACATTTATTAAGCACTTTGTACCGAGTACTGTTCTAGTCATTGAAGATAAAAGCGAAAAATAATTTCCTTGTCCTCAAGGAAATTATATACTATCAAAGAGATAGGACAAGTGCATACAAGGAAGTAGATCAAAGACTCCTTCAGAGGAGGCAAAACTTGAGCTGAGCCATAAATTAAGATAAAAATTGTGAGAGATAGGGATGATGGAGAATATTTCAACATTGGCAAATACCTATGTAAAGGCGTGGAGATGAGACATGAAATGGTGGGTTCAGGGAACAATTTGATTGGGATACAATAGAAAGTTATTTAAAATAAATCTGGAAGTTGTGAGAGTTAGATTTTGGAGGATTTTAAGTAACAAATTGAGAAATTTGTATTTTATATTTGAGGCAATAAAGAAGACTTGAATAAGGTACTGACAGGTAATTACAGAGATGTCGAAGGAGGAAAAAGTTCAATACCAATTAAGGGATATTATGGTAGTCCAAAAAGCTTCTGTTTTGTGGGGCCTCCTTAAGATCCATAAGTGTTTTGTGCAACAGATTGTCTCTGCTCTAGACATACCACCTCCTCTTGCCTGGTACCTCAGTCATCTTTTCCTCTTGCCTCATACCTCAGACCCAACCTTATCTCTTTCTGGAGTCCTCCATAGTTGGAATCTTCAGTCCTGGAAATTTCCATGCCCCATATGTTGGCCAGCCTATCCCTGGCATTTTCCTGCCTATGACATCAGAGGTCCAAACCAACCAAAAGAACTTGAGCTGGACACTATTCCTTTCTGTATGGTTTTGGCTTCTTTGTTTTTTGATCTGAGGATTCCAGATTTTGGTTAGGATATAGAATATATAAAAGATTTCCTAAAAAGGCTAGAATTTTAGTGTAGCATCAATTAATATAGCATCTCCAATGCCAAAGCAAAGAAGTTTAACTTTACTCATGAAAAATAGGGGATTATTTGTAAATTTTTTTAGCAAGGGGATCATGACCAAATCTATGCAATAATAATATTAATCTGGCAAAAGAAGGATGAATCATAAAGTAGGGAAAACATGGAAGGCCTGTTAGGTGGTTAGGTTCTTTGTCTTGAAGACTATACTATAGTGATTCTGGAAATGGGTGGGGGAGGGGAGCACAGGACAAGGGATTTTGCAAAGATAGAATTTACAGGATTCAGTAACTAAAAATGAGTGAGAAGGATTTGGATTATCCCAAGGTTTCAAACTTGGTCTATTAATGTAATAGCACTGAAAAAACTAGTCAGGAGAAAGAAGAAATTTTAGGGAGGAAGTAATAAGCTTAATTTTTGATATAATGAGTTTGAGTTGTTATGGGACAGAGATATATTGTTAATAGCTTGATATGTGAAGTTTGGAGGTCATGAGAAAAGTTCCTGTATATTGGAAATAAGATTTCGATAATTAATTCCTGATTAGAAATGATAGATGAAACTACAGAGGTTATTGAAGTGATGATGATACAGGAGAAAGTATTATAAGGAAAGAGAGCTAAGGATAGAACTGTAGGGAACACATTCCCTACATGGTCAGGAAAATAACAAAGGGTCAGTGAAACAGGTCATGGAAAAAGTAAAGGAAAATCAAGAAAGTAAGACAAAGGACCTTATCTTTAGAAAAGGAAGGAAAAGGGGGTGTGTTGAAAATACCAAGGGCCTAAAGATGAAGAAAAATATGGACTATAAAGCTATAAAGCTCATTAGGTGTGGTAAATAAAAGAGTTAATTTTTGAAAGAGAAGTGTTATTTGAATGGCAGAAACAAATCAAATCAACAAGCATTTATTAAACACTTACAAGCATGTATTAAGTACTTATTATATATTATGAGGGGCATTTAAGTGGCTCAGTGGATAGAACATTGGATTTGTAATTAAGAGGACTTAAGTTCAATGACCTCAGACACTTCCTAGCTGTGTGATAAGTGATTTAACCCCTTGACTGCATAAAACTGGAGAAGGAAATGGTAAGTCATTTTAGTATCTTTGCCAAGTTGGTCCTTGAATTTGCAAAGATTCTGACACAAATGAACAACAACAAGCATATTGGACACTACTCTAAACTTTGTTGTTGTTTTATCAATTAGTGGTATCTGACTTCTTAGTAAAGGACCTCATCTCTAGAAAGGAAAGGAAAAAAGGTTGTCCTGAAAGTACCCAATGCCTAAAGAAAGATTAGGTGGCTAGAGTACTGAGCTTCCTCACTCCCCTAATGTGCTAAATTCTGGTCATATAAATCACAAACAGAAAGAATATAAGGATTTATTCTGCAAGGTTGAGAAAGTGGAAACAACTGACATAGAAAACTCTGTTAAGAAGATAATACTAATTATATATTGTGTTATATTTAAGGTACTTAGAAATGCATTGTTTTAAATAGAAATTGAAATTCTCATAATGATAATGCAGTCTTTTCAGCTAGGCTTGCAATTAGGTCAGGGACCAGCCTTAATTGGTGGATAAAGAGAACAAAGATATTCTATGGCAAGGTAAAGCAAATTCAAAGTGTAGTCTGCAAAAGAATGGTCTGTGACCAGCTTGTACCCACTTCAAATGAAGGTTCTAGAAGGAGCCATCCCATTCCAATCTGAGAGAGGAATTGAAGGACATTTTCTTTTTGAGAATTCTAGGGCTAGAATAAGGTTACAGGATAAAGAGCTGGGACAGGGTAGAGCAGAGTCCCTACTATAGTTTAGAGAGGGATATTTGTTGAAGAGAGGATGCCGGTGGGAAAAATAGTGGGGAAAAGGAGCCAGAATTTAGATAATCTTGAAAATCAGGCAGAGGATCTGTTGTTAAATATTTTGAATCCCCCCTGATGTTATGCTGGGCACATTATAATGTTGTATTTCGTTTTGTATTGTTTTTTCTGTTTTTCTTTTTGTTTATTCTGTTTCTTCAAATAAAATAAATTTGAGCGAAAGAAAAAAGAAAATCAGGCAGATGAGTGTGGATTCAATGTATTAGATAATGCTAAGAATCTTCCATTTTGGGGGTAAATTGATACAGATCAAAATCCTTCATAATTTAGTAGATAGTCTTTTAGAATTTCTATGACTAAAAAATTCATCTTTCAGCCAACCAGGTGATAAGCCTGATTATCTAGATCAGTTTAAGTTCAAACTTAGACTGGTTTTAGAATCACAGATATACAGCCAGCCATGCAATCCAGCATCAGGCCCCTTTTCTCACCTTTTCTTTTGGTGAGAACTGATTGATGGAGTTTTCATTATGCCAGATTAGCCTTGAGACACAGTTTCACCTCTACACCATGAATTTATTTTCCAAAAAATTAAGATTGAAACCAATTAAAGGGCAATGGGGAAAATATATGGTGAATGTGAATAGATTACAACAAAAAATATGATAAGAATTACCAAAAATATGTAAAAGTATGACATATGATCTGAAAAAAGAATGGCCAGCAATAAACCAAGAGTGAGGAATGTCACTGGCACATGCAATGGTCTTCTCATGGATAATTTATGCAATTTAGGGACAAAAGTCTGACATATAAGATGTAGTTGGGTCATAATCAACATGAATGGAGAGAATATCCATATTGATAAAATCACAGATCTATTTTAGTATTAAATTTATTTTAATAAGGTGGCTGTTGGAATGAAGAAGAGATAAATCTTTTTTTTTTTTTTTTTTAGAAGAGATAAATCTGACACATTTCAAAGGACATTTCCAGTGCACAGAGGGAAATGGAGAGGGAATAATCAAAAATAATTTCACATTTTCCAGACTTTGAAACTAGCACCATTGAGGAAAGGAGGGCAGGAATAATTTGGAAGGAGAGCCAGCTTGGGTGGTGAGGGGAAGGTCAGTTTTTAGCTGAACAGAAACTTATAGGATAATATAAGATATAGAATAGATAACTTATGGGAAATAATTATAAACACTACATGTGAACATATATCATTAATTTTGGGGAGAGTAGAATAAAGACTTCTATTTCCCAAACACCCAGCTTCGAAACATACCTCCTATTTCTACGGCCTTTAGCAGTTTTCAAAGTTATTTCCATGTAAGGAAAAAGCCCTAAGATCCCTGAGGCCTAGCCACTTACTCTGAGTTGAACTTTCTTTTATGTATTTCTTCACCCACCCACCTACCTCCATTAGATTGTGCACTAGCACAGTGCTGGGCATTTTGTGTACCATAGTTCTTAGCTCCATAAACACATAGTAAGTTCTTTGCCATTCCGTGTCATAACAATCTTAAAAGGAAGTAAATGCAAACTGTACATGTGCCCATTTTACCTATGAGGAAATTGGAGACCCACAAAAGTTAGAGGTCTCATTTTGAGTTTCAAATCTACATGTTCTGATTACAAGGTCAATGTTCTTTTTACCGTGCTCCATTTAATCTCCAAAAAGTGCATAAAGCATCAAATTTATAACTAGTGTTGAAAGCTAAGAAAACAGAGAAAGCCACCTTGGGTAGGAAAAAAAAAAAAAAGCCAATATTTAGAAGGCACCCAATTGTTAATTTGATTATCCTATGAACTTCCTATATTAGTTTATTGACTGGTGGTTATCCTGCCTCTCTTCACTTTTGCCTGAAAAACCCTAAATTTAGTGCTTTTCAAATAGCAACAGGTGGTTTAAATAAATTCATTTAAAATGGACTGCCTGTCACTCTCTAACATAGTTGAGGACAGTCTAGTGTAGCAGAAAGAACATTGGACTTCAGAAGTGAGAAGTCCTGACTTAGGAGAACCAAGTTCTGGTTTTACTACTTCTTAGATGTGTGTCATTCGGCAAGCCAGACACTACCTCTTTTTGAGATCAGTTATCTTATATGTAAAATGAGGATGATAATCCTTGGACTACCTTCTTCTCCCAGGGTTGTTTTAGAGAAAATACTTTAAAAACTTGTCTGTGACCTAACTAGAATGACTGTAGTTGCTATCTTAAGTGCCCTTTCAAGGAGGGAAACAAAACTCCACAACTGACTCTAAAGGTTTCTAAGCTCCCACCAGAATGACCCATTTTCTCCTGGATTCTGAGAAAATCAAGCACAGTCCCTTTGCCCCACTAGAAGAAGGACATTTTTGTCTGTAGTCATGAGTGAGTGACCCAGCTCATTCTGTGTCACGTGCTTGCTAAGAGCCAGTTGATTGCTCAGTAATATGACTAACACACCCGACTGGCCTCCAGCCAGACTTGAACTTATCGTTGGCAATAGTAGCAGTAGCCTCAGCAGCAGCAGCAGCAGCAGCAGATCAAGCTAGGAAAGGAAGATCAAACTGTGGCCGTGAGTAGCTCAGGGGACTTTTTTGGAAGCCTGAGATTGTAGCAGCAAGCTGTGATAAGCAGATGAGAGACGGGGCAAAAAGAAGGGATGAGGGAGGGAATTTAGTTAGGAATCCTGACCAGAAAGTTTCAACTCAGGTCCTCCATCAAGACTTTGTATAATTGTATAAGTGCACCCTCCCTCCCTCCCCAACAGCAAAAAAATATATTACTATATTCTATTGTATTAAAAGATATAGCTATAAAAGGAAATACATATTCATAACAGCAGTCCTCTTCTGAGATACCCCATAGGGGCACAATCTTTCGGTGCATCCCTAGCTACTTTCATTATTGTCTGTAACCTGTGTCTATTAGTAACTTAAGTCTCCTCCTTCATTTTGTTGTTGTAATTGACTGGTTGTTCTGAATTATTGCTTCTAAAGTTAGGACAATGTTAGCCAGAAATATTGGGACAGGAATCAGACAAAATCAGGAAGAGGAAACCCAAACTCTTAGGGATTCTGTGTTGGGGAGAAACTTCTGCTTAGGCTGACCAGAAGAGAATAATAGCAGCTCCCCTTTCTATTGTGCCTAATAATTCACTAAGTACCTTCCTCCTAACAATCCTGTATGATCTGGCCCACTTTGTGGATAAGAAAATAATCTCAGAGAAGTAATCCACCTAAGGCCACAAGTCCAAGGTTCTTTCCACTGATTAAAATTACAATAACAATGGCTTTCACCTTAGGATTTAAGATCAGTTATAAGTTTGATAACAGACTGTTTAGAAGTAGCACATCAGAATCTTTGATTGTTTCTGGAAACTGTTAGTCTATCAGATGTTATTGAGAGTAGGGGTGGAAGTGCTGTTGAGACAGAGATGGTGGTATCAGTTTTTCAGAGAGGAATGGGTAAAGGGAGACTACCAAGGGGTTTAAAGAAAGATGGACACACACACACACATACACACACACACACACACACACAATTTAACCCTACCTTGTAATAAAATAATAATTAAAATCAAATGACCCAATCACTATGACAGGATATGCAATTCTCCACTGGTGATCCCTACATCTCTGCCTAGATAAGAAATGTATGTATACCCATGATCATTAAAATCAATTAAGGTGGGTTGTGCAAAAAATTTGGGTTTAGTGCAAACTTTATTAATTACTGTTTTCCTAGTTCTGCACATCCCATGTTTCTCTAAAAACCTCACATTTGTCATTTCTTATGATGAAGAACAATTCAATTAACATTATATACCACAGGACCAGTTAAGAGGCACAGTGGATAGAGAGCACCAGCCCTGAAGTCAGGAAGATCTGAGTTCAAATTCAGACATTTAATACTTCTTAGCTGTATGATTCTGGGCAAGTCACTTAACCCCAATTGCCTTAGCCAAAAAAAAAAAAAAAAAAAAAAAAAAAAAAAAAAAAAAAGATTACATACCACAGCCATTGTTCTAATCAATTGGTACCTACTTTGTTTCTAATTTTTTTTCTTTGTTATCATAAGCAGGCTTCTACAAATGTTTAAGTATATATGAGTTGTTTCCCTCTGTTGTTGGCTTTCTTTCAGCTTACAAATCCCCTATGGTGTGTTCTCTGAATAAAAGGGTATATAAGCAATTAAGTGATTTTTCTCATCATTCCATCTTGTTTCCAAGTACCTGGTATTCCATTATACTCTAAGAGAAGGGGGCTGAAGATTTCCTCTCCAGTAATGGAATGCCCTATAAGGGAAGCAGAGAGAACTGAATCAAAAGCTCAGAGGCCAGGGTTTTGTCCGCTGGCTAGCCATATCAGCTCAAGCAAATTACTTCTCATTTTCTGAGTTATTTCTAAATGTGGAAAATCAAATGACTTTCTAGGGTTGTAAATGAGAAAAGTACTTTATAACTTTTAAGAGTATTGTATCAGTATAAATTGCTACTATCTGAAAAACAGGAATTACAGCAAAAAATATTTAATAATTCAATTCAAAAAGCATTTATTGTGCTACTCCAAGGAAAACACTGATACGAGAAATAGTTCCTACTATGAAGGATATCATACATTTACTGTACACTGTGGTAATTGAAGACTTTGTGGAAATAATTGATTTTTAGGGAATTTATTGATATGAGATTTTAAGAGGGAAATTACCAGTTAAAGAAGAGAGAAAGAAGGCACTCCAAAACCCAGTCTCATTTCTTTCATAAGACAACATGCCACAGTAGAAAAAACCCTGGACTCAGAATCTGAACATTTTATTTCTCCATGTGACCTTGAGCAAGTCACTGCCTCTTAGCTTTCAATGACTCCATTATAAACTAAGAGTGTTGAACTAGAGAACTGAAGATTATTTTCATTTCTGATTTTAATGTGCTTTTAAATCCTTCCATTCAAAACATTCTGTATTGTGTAATGCAGTGATCTTTCTAACTTTTCTTACAGGAATAGTATTGCATGACTTCTTTGGCTTTTTCCTTTTTTGGACCTCAGTTACCTCATATATAAAATAAGAATCATACTTGCATAGTTATGTCATAGGAGGTTTTTAATATGGCCAATTATACTGATAGTTTTCCTAATATTGAACCAGCCCTGCATTCCTGGTATAAATCCTACTTGATCATGATATATTATCCTGGGGGATGATTTTTTGGAGTCTTTTTGCTAATATCTTATTTAAGATTTTAGCATCAATATTCATTAGGGAGATTGGTATAAAGTTTTCTTTCTTTGTTTTCAACCTACCTGGTTTGGGTATCAGTACCATGTCTGTGTCATAAAAGGAATTTGGTAGGACTCCTTCAATCCCTATTTTTTCAAATAGTTTATATAACATTGGAGCTAATTGTTCTTTGAATGTTTGGTAGAATTCACCTGTGAATCCATCTGGTCCTGGAGATTTTTTCTTAGGGAGTTGATTAATAGCTTGTTCTTTTTCTTTTTCTGAAATGGGACTATTTAAGCAATTTACTTCCTCCTCTGTTAATCTGGAAAGCCTATATAATTTGGAGGTAATCCTCCATTTCACTTAGGTTATCAAATTTATTGGCATAAAGATGGGCAAAGCAACTCCTTTTTATTTCTCTAATATTTCATCCTCATTGGTGGACAGTTCCCCATTTTCATTTTTAAGACTAACAATTTGATTTTCCTCTCTCCTTTTTCTAATCAAATTTGCCAAAGGTTTATCTATTTTATTGGTTTTTTCATAAAACCAACTCTTAGTTTTATTTATTAGTTCAATAGTATTTTTACTTTCAATATTATTAATTTCTCCTTTTAATTTTAGAATTTCAAGTTTAGTATTTGATTGGGATTTTTTAATTTGGTCTCATAGGAGGTTTTTGAAATATAAATAAGGCAAAGTACAAGAAAGTGCTACATTATTCTATCTTTAGGGGTAAGATCACAGAAACATTTCAGGCCAATGAAAGTGTGCTAGGTTTTCAGTCACTTTTTGTAATGTAACCTACTTGGGAAAGGATTAATAACTTTTATATATTTCATGTTTTCATGCTTCAAAATTTTGCAAGTTTTTATTATTTTACCATCTCTGATTCCTGTTTGCTCCAAATCAAGAACTCAGTCATCCCAAGTAAGACAATGCATTCTTTGACTTGTCTATTGGGTTTTATTGGTCTTTCTGTCAATGTCCCAATTAAATGGATCAATTTCAAGATTAATGTGTTAAAGTAAAAGATATATAAAATTCAAATAGCATGAGTCAGGGGGCAAATCTCAAGGAACAAGAAGCTGAAGAATTAAAATTCTATTGTTAATGTTAATTACTAGCTAGGGATTCAGGCCAAAGACTTCCTCTTCTTGTATCCTGTTTCCCATTTATGACAATGAAACTCACGAAACACATCCTGATGGTAAAGTGAAATAATGAAAACAGCAGTGGACCAAGAACCAGGAGACCTATGTTCTAGATTTGACTTCCATTAACTTTTTGTTTGGATTTTGTCAAGAAACTACTCTTCTTTGGATCTCACTTTCTTTCAATATTAAATGAGGAGGTTAGACATAATGGTCTGTCCCCTAAATACTCTTTTAAGGTAGATACCCCAAATATAACATTCTTAACTAAAAATCACTTAATATAGCCTCCTCCTTCTCAGAGAAGGAAACTCAGGCATATAAAAAGGTATGATTTGCCCATGAAAACACAGCAAGTTAGTTGTAAAGATTTAAATGGAACCTGGACCTAGTTCAATGTTCTTGCTATTATTTTATTTTGCTGTTCTTGAAACAACATATGCAATGTCATGGACTTTGGTACCGTTTGTTTTTCCCTTTTAGTCCCAGTGTCCAGAGCACAGTGGGCTCTTAATAAACATCTATTGTTGTTGGTATGAAGCTTGGAGAAGTGGAAGATTGGTAGTGAGCTTAATGTGTTGACACATTTATTTTTTTTAACCTTTACTAGACAATAGTGAAATATTTCTTACCTACTTCGGTCTTCCTCATTCCTAGAATCAATTGACATCTGAAATATTTATTGAGCATATGGCATTGCTCCAGGCACTACTGTAACATAGAAACTCTGTTACTTACCATCTTTATGGCCCTCAGCAAGCCATTTAGTGTGAGCCTCAATTCTTCCTTATATAAAATGAGTATGCTAATACTGAAAAGCACTATAAAAACATAAGCTTCTAATAATTAAAGTGGCTATCCTGAAACTGCTTATGATTTTCACTGTTCTCTTACAGCTACATGAAGCTTACAACACAGACTAAAATTAAATCAGTATTTTACTATGGTCAAAGTACAGTAAACTCATATCTAATCTTTCTTCTAGAATTTTCCCCAAATTATCTATACTGTTATTTCATCAACAATTTTCTGTTTTTTCTTAGAGTGGAAATTTTTTCTTCAAAAAGGTCAGGCTTGACAGACCTCATTTATCTCCACCACGTCCCTAAGAGATAGAAAGGGGTTATTTACAGAGAAGAAATCTGGGATCAAAAGAAATTGTGTTCATTTTCTTTGGGTCACAGAGAAATTCTGTGTAATATCAAAGAATAGACTTCAAGGCTTTATCTGAGTAGGAAGAGATTAATAATGCTTGAGGAGTGGAGATGGCTAGAGTGGACAGAGGTTAGCTCCAGGGAACTAGATAATGTAGCACTTGTGGATTTAATAGAAAGACAACATGGTGCAGTAACAGTGGACCTAGAATCTTGGTTGTAATCTTTGGTTTGCTAACATGATGTCCTTAATCACATTCTTAACTTAGGTCTGAGTTTCCTTCTTTGTAAAATGAGACTCTTCCCACTAGGAAAGAGTCCTTTCTAGGCATTAACATTTTTTCTTTTAAGTTTCTTTACAACTCAAATATTCTACTTAAAAGTCAAAATTCAACTTACATTAGACACATAGATTTGAGGTACTACATTTATAAAGGCAAAGGCAAGATAGTTCCTGCCCTCAAAGAACTTAGGTCTACCAGAAGTAAAATATTTGATGTTCTCAGATCCCTCCATTCTGCAATATTTTACAATTCTGTGACAAGGGAAAGGTTCAAAAGATATGGAAGACATTTCCTTTCTTTAATGTGTTGTTACCTAGTGGGAAAGAAAAAAAAACATAAGATACTTTTATAATATTATGATTCATATTGTGTGCATAAAATAGGTTAATGTCTTGTACATAGTACTGGGCTCAATAAATGTTTGCTAATTTGATTTGTCAGGATCCTTATCCTGAACTGTGGTGTAGACTGGTCTTTAAGAATCCTCTTTGGGAGAAGATATATCTGGTTCCTCTCTAATTTTGGGTCATAGAATTACAAATGATACAGCTAGAAAGTTCTTGAACATTGTTTAGTTCGAATATCTCATCTTTCAAATAAGGGAACTGAGTCTCAAAGAGAAGAACTAGTAGTCTGACCCATAACACCAGCTAGTTAGGGACAGAGGCAGGACTCAAGGCCCAAATTTTCTCTGATCTCAGCTGCCACCAGAGCTTTTGTTCAGCAACAACTATATTCAGGGAGGGAAAGTGCCACAAAAAAAAAAATTGAGGGGCATAGCATATTCAGCAGACAATTTCATAGTTTATAGAAGGTGGTTAACAGCTATCTCAGTAGTTAGTATACAGAAGTATTTCATTGCGGGATCATAAAAGAACCTTATGAAAGCTGGTGTTTCTTGCTGGCACAGCAAGTCAAATGGCCAATTTCCAAAGATAAACATTTTCCCTTTGATCAGAGAGATTAAGTGGAACAGAACTGGTCCTGTCTATCCAAAGTCGACTGGATTGTGAATTCAATATCTAATTTCCTATCCTGCCCCTTAGCTTCATGAAAACAATTGTAGTGGACTTCAGACTTACTTCACAGCTTAAGAGGCTGGTTTTGTCCCTCAGAAGCACAAAGGAAGAAGCTTTATCACTGTATATGGAAACATATCTTAAATATATGGATAGAAAGATTTTGTGTATGTATAATGACAGATATGGAAGGAGTATGCACTTTGTAATCTATAAATCTAAATTTTCCTTATAACATTTCTGGCAGACCAGGTAGGGAAAGTAATACTTTAATTCCCATTTTATAAATAAGGAAGCTGTGTTAGGGAAATTAATAATAATAACTAGAGATTAATTATAATAACCAATAGCAATATGTGCTTTACAATTTACAGAGCAATTTTTTCACAACTTTCTGAGATGAATAGTATTAATATTATTAACCTCCACAAAAAAAGGCTCAGAGATGTAAAATGACTTGTCCACATCACTGGGACATAATGGAGCCAGTACTAAAAACCATGTCTTTTGATTCCAAGTCCAGGGATTTTCCCTAACATTACCAATCATGGACAAAAAGCTATTAAGATCATCCTAGCCTGTCTTATTTTTTTTTAATTCTAAGGAAAAGCCTTAGGCTTTAGTGTTCCAAGATAATTCAGAAGAAAAAATTCAATTCTAGGCCTAAAGTGATTATTCAACTCTCTCTCTTTAAATAAATCTTGACATTCATCTTGCCTGTGAAGAGAAATCTGTTTTCTAAATCTTCCTTCATAGATTGGATATATGTATTTAGAAATTAATTTTGGCAGTCAATACTGCATAATCCAAAATAGTTTGAACATAGATGAGTGCTTAATAAGTTAGGATAGGATAGGAATAGGAATGAACCTGTGATGGCAAAGAAATTCTAACTGCCAATTCAAGTCAGCACCTGCAATTTATATGCATGTTAAAGCATGTTACAGATTAAGTGACTTGACTTACTTATATCGTTGGACATATATATTTGGACAAATATGTAATTATTTAATTATTTAATGAGAATAGTAGTGGGAGAAATGGATAAGACTGAATTCTCAGCCCCTTTGGCCTGATAAAACAGAAGAGTTACAGAAGATTTAACAAATAAAGCAAATTAAAGAAATTAAAAAGTTATCACTCATATAGTGTAATGAGCTCTTGGACCACCAGCAGGTATAGGTTCTAATTACAACTTTGTCAATATCTATGTATCAGCCCTAAATAATCATATTCTTTCTCTGGACTTTACTTTTCTTAATGAGAAGTTAAACTAAAATTATAAAATTTTTAGGGTCCAGCTCTATCATCCCTAAACAATTAATACTGGTTCTCCATTAAACGTTGATGTGGAGGCTATGTTTATTTGCTAAAATCTTGGTGCTATTTAAAACTTTGAAGTATTTCCCAGTGGGCCAATATTACTTTGACACTTGGTTCCTTGGCTGTGAGGCAGACAGTACTATTAACTCCCACAAAGTAACCCACACCATTAACACCACACCTCATCTCTTAATGATTTATGTTTTTCAGTCCCCAGCTGGCAGCTTACCTACTAGATGGAAAAAAAGAGCTTGCCTTAGCTTAGGATACTGTCTCTACCTCTTTGGGGGGAGGGGAAAATTTTCACCATTGAGATAAACTCAGCACTTAGCACAAGATGATAGAATATTTGAGGATCCTATCTATTCTTTATTCGATCTTTCCATCCCCATTCTCTTCTGTCTTTTGTAGTTAAATTCAGTGTCCACTTTTTCCTCCTCTCTCTTAATCTCTTAGAATCTGGCTGCTAACTTCATTATTTCTATTAAAACTGATCTCTCCAAAATTATTAATGATTTCTTAGTTGCCTAATTCAATTGCCTTTTCTCAGATCTCATTCTCTTTGATATCTCTGCAGCCTTTGACACTATTGATCACTCCTCCTTCCTCTTCTGGTTTTTGTCTGTCTTACTGATAGCAGCTGCATCTCAGTCTTCTTAGCCATATTATCTTCTAGATCACATCCTTTGTGAGTGTCCCTCAGGATTATCTCCTGGACCCTTTCTGTCTTCTCTCTATATATTGCTTCACTTGATGATCTCATCAGCTTCCATAAATTGAAAATACCATCTCTATGATGATTCTCAAATCTACCTATCCTGCTCCAATTTTTCTGCTGGCCTCTAGTCTCACATCTCCAACTGCCCTTCAGAAATCTTGAATTAGATGTCCAGTAGACAGTTTCAACTCAATATGTCCAAAAGAGAACTCATCATTTCCCCCCCTAAATCATACCCCTATTTCCTCATTCTTTGTTACTTTATAAAACACCACCATTCTCCTAGTCCTTCAGGTTCACAATTTAGGAGTCATCCTGGATTCCTCCCTAAGTGAAGTGGGTGGTAAGGACATTGTAATAGTCCTGGTAAGTCTCTCAGTACTTTAATCCAACCTTCATTCAGTTACTAAAGTGATTTTCCTGAAATGCAGATCTGAGCATGTCACCCATTCTATAAACTCCAATAACTTCCTTTTGCCTCTAGAAGCAAATACAAAATTCTGTTGGGCATTCAAAGATCTTCATAACCTAGCCTACCTTTCCTACTTTTCCAGTAGTTTTATACTTTACTTCCCAGTATATATTCTTCAGTTCAATGATACTGGCCTCTTGGATGTTCCACAAACAAGACATTCCATCTTTCATTCCAGATAGCTTCTTTGGGTATTACTCCCTCTCTGCTCAGACTGATGGCTTCTCTAGCTTCCTTTAAGTCCCAGTTAAAATCCCACCTTCTGCAGAAAACCTTCTCCAATTTCATTACCTTTGCTCTGCAAATTTTCTCCAGTTTATCCTTTATATAGCTTGTTTATATATAATTTGTTTCTGTTTGTCTCCACTATTAAATTGTGAGTTCCTCAAGGGTTCTTTTTTGGCCTTTCACCCCTCATCCCCCAGCACATGGAACATAGTAAGTGCTTAATAAATATTTAAATTATCATATATACTTAACTGTATTCCTCCTTCTGTAAACTATAAATTCCTGGATCTTAATTTATTAACTCTTATTTAGGCTTTTTACATTGTCAAAAGTATGTATTAGTGATTTGAAAAGATATATAAGTATATGTAATCACTAGACTGCAATCTGTTTTTGGAAGCTCAATAAACCTTGAATATGTTGGAATTCAAGGTCAGGATCACACATAAACCCAATGACTATTTTAGTGGATCATGGAAAAGCCAAATTCTTAAAGTACTCCTGGAGGTCATTGTAACATTCAGTTTGTACTTGTAAAACTTGAATTTTACCCATCTGTTACCACATTATATGTCTTTACCATAGCAACACTGATGAGTCAATTGAAAAAGCTAGTAAATAATCCCAGAGGTCAAGTGATTGTATGTGTTTGGAAATGGAGTTTGGATAATGCTCAGATGATATTCTCTCATCATAAAAAGTAAGAATTTTGATATCACAAGTACTTCAGCAGTAAAAATAGCAGAATACATGAGATAAGTATTAAGTTTTTCTAGTTTATCTACCTAATACACCCCACCCTTCACTTGTCACACACATCAAACCTTACATATGTTGAACATTATAAAAATATTCTAAAAACATGACATAATAAATGCAGCATTGTCAGTTCTAGATATCATCTATGTAACTCAGTATTATGATAACTAAGCCATTATTGGATGTTGATTAAGGAAACATTATTATCTCCAGGGATTATCATGTGTCCTCAATTAACTTTATTGTACTACCATTCAATAGTGGAAATAGTGGAACAAATAAATACTTGCATGATTATCCCTATTCAGCAAGATTCCAATAAGATTCTGCCTCAATTCTTTTAATTTTTGAACTCCTATTCCTAAACTTACCATTTGAGTAGGCTGTTAACTATATGAAGTAGGATAAATATGTACCACCTCCAAGGTCACATGTTAAGCATATATTACCCTTCTGTAAAATATTCCAAGTTTTCCTCTTGGAATGATTACCTTCCTTTTTTCATTTCATATCAAAAAACTTATCATTGACTAAAAAACATTTGCTTCTCAGTAACCGCTATTTATGGTTTTAGAGGACAATGGAAGCACCATTCTCCCTAGCCAATTCAATTGGCTCTGGATTGGAAAATATATACTAATATAGAGGTTATGCCAATTATCCAATACATTCATATCATATATTCAGGAATGAATGAAAGCACTACAAAATACCTCTGGGACCCAGTGGTCCAATGGTAAAGTAGGCTCTTCACTATTACTTTCTCATAACAAAGGAACCATAAATACCAATTTGATGCTTCTAGTATCACTTCTGAGTCAATAATTCAGTGCCTCTTAAAACATCTGGTTATTTTCCTTAGCTCTTGGCATGGTAATACATCGAAATTACCTAAAATCCTAGAGACATGGGTACAAGTCCAGGCCATTTTTAGACAAGTATTTCTAGGTTCTTCAATTGATTATCAGGGTAGAGATAAGTTGTAGAGAATCTTCAGTCAGTCACTCTAGCCTTTTCTGTTCTACTGTGGTTTTCTACCTATCCAGATATAGGAATATATCTTTTTTGAACTCTATTGATTGGCTTTTATCCTTAGAGAATTCATTCCAGGCTAATTTCTATTGTCACATGTTCATATTACCAACAGAATATAAGCTACTTGAGAGTAAGAACTTTAAATTTATTTATTTATTTATTTTTAGCTATAGTGCTGAACAAAATTCCTTTACACATGATAAGCACATTTAGTAAGTGTCTATTAAATTGAATTTGCACTTTTTTGTTGGTACCCAGTCCCATTTATTTGGACTGACAAAGCAGATAGCTAGTAAGTAAGTAGTAGTTCATCTGGGAGTAAGTTGAAGCCATCTGAGAGTTCAGGCATTCCCAACTTGTTTGGCTCTATAAAAGTCCTCTGGATATTCACATTCCATGACTCAGGATTATGATATATTCCAATTAGGGTATATATCTTGAAAATAGAGATCTGAAATGGTTTTGATTCAACTTTTTTTGGTAGCATAAGTTAAGAGATGAGTCTGACTTGTTTTTGTTTTGTTACCTGAGACCATTTTTGGTATCACACCCAAGGATTCTTGCAGTAATGTTCCTATTTTTATTCTCATGTGGTCCTGGACCCTCTCCAATTATCTAGAGTGATGAGCAGTGATGAATGATGATAATCAGGCTATCTTACAACTTATGGACTCTTTTTTACTCCATCATAATATTCCTTTTTTTAAAAAAAAGTTTCTGGGGCAGCTAGGTGGCCCAGTGGATAGAGCATTAGCCCTGAAATCAGGAAGACCTGAGTTCAAATGTGGTCTCAGACACTTAACACTTCCTAGCTATGTGACCCTGGACAAGTCACTTAACCCCAACTGCCTCAGCCAAAAAAAAAAAAAAAAAAAAAAAAAAAAAAAAAAGAGTTTTGATATGTGTTATTTTTGCATTATAAACATTTACAAAAGTTCCACCTCCCCATTCCATGTGAGGGTTCTTATAACAAATAAGTGAATATTTATACAAATATAAAATACTCAAATTAACAGAATGAGAAATAGAAAGTTTAACCAAATTTCAGAGGAAGAAATGAACAAGTCATAAGTATAAAGAATGAATAAAAACTTTGATTTTAAAAAATGATATTAAAATCACAATTTTCATAGTATTATTTCCTAATAAAACACTTAAAAACAAAGTAGGTGCCCATGAATTGAGAAAAGGATGAACATATAAATGTAATGAAATATTATTGTGCTGGCCAGCTGACAGTTTGGCCCTAAGCAAATTATTTAACTTCTTAGGACTTTTAAGCAACTCTTTACAATTAAAACTGAAGAACTGTTGCCAATCTGTCTTAAAAGAAGGGAGTTCCTTTTTTAAAATGTTAAATATTCTCAATTACATTTAAATTTTTTAAAAAATTCTTTCCTTTCTTTCCTCCTATCTCCCACCCTTTGAAAAGACAAACAATATGTTATTGATAAGACATGTGAAGTCATGTGAAACATTTCCCTAATAGTCATGTTGCAAAAGAAAATTAGCACCAAAAAACAAAAAAAAAACAAGGGAAAAAAAAAGGAAAGTGAAAAAAGTATGCTTCAGAATCTTTCTCTCTCTAGAAGTAGGAAACATTTTTCATAATGAGTCTTTTAGAATTGTCTTAGATTCTTGTCTTGATTAGAGTAGCCAAGTCATTCACATCATTACAATATTACTCTTACTGTGTATAATGTTCTCTTGGTTTTTCTCACTTCACTTTGCATCAGTTCATACAAGACTTCTCAGATGAAACCATTTTGCTTGTCTTTTCTTACAACACAATAGTATTCCATTACAGTCATATACTGAAACTTGTTTAACCATTGCCCAATTGATGGGTATCTCCTCAATTTTCCAATTCTTTGCCCCCACAAAAAGAGGTGTTACAAATAATTTTGTCCACATAGGTCCTTTTTTTTCTATAATCAAAGAGTATATATGGCATTGTAGGCCTTTGGGCATAGTTCCAAATCTTATTCCAGGATGATGGGATGAATTTACAACTCTACCTTCAGTGTATTAGTGTTACAATGTTTCTACATCCTCTCCATCATTGTGTTATGTTACTTTTCTGTTATGTTAGTCAGTCTGATAGGTATAAGGTGACATAAAAATTGTTTTAATTTGCATTTCTCCAATCAGTGGTGATTTAGACTTTTTTTTCTACATAACTATTATCTTTGATTTCTTCTGAAAACTTCCTGTAAGTATCCTTTGCCCATTTGTCAACTGGGCAATGCTCATATTTTTATACATTTCTGTTCCCTATATATTTGAGAAATGAGGCCTTTATCAGAGAAACTTTCTGTAAAAAAAAAAAAACAAAAACCCAAATTCCCCAGTTTCTAGGAGAGTTTCCTTGCTGGGACATCTCCATACCAATAAAATCACAGATACAGATAAAAAAGGAAAGAAATGATAAATATAAGGAATTCAGAAAGACATAGATTTATATTAATTTATCTAGAGTAAAATAAGCAGAATTCCTTTTTGTGATCTTTTTACTTACATTGTCATAAAGAAATTAATCATTGAAAAGCCAATAATAGTTTCTATTAGGAATGAGTGTTGGATTTTATCAAATGTTTTTTTTTTTTTGCATCTATTGAGATAATCATGTGGTTTTTGTTAATTTGATTATTGATATAGTCAATTATGCTAATATTGAACCAGCCCTGCATTCCTGGTATAAATCCTAGTGGGTCATGGTATATTTTCCTAGGGATGATTTTCTGTAATCTCTTTGCTAATATTTTATTTACATTTTTTGCATCAATATTCAATAAGGAGATTGGTCCTACCTGATTTAGGTATCAGTATCATGTCTGTGTCATAAAAGGAATTTGGTGGGAGTCCTTCATTCCCTATTTTTCCAATTAGTTTATATAGCATTGGAGTTAATTGTTCTTTAAATGTTTGGTAGAATTCACATGTAAATCCATCTGATCATGGAGCTTTTTTTTTTTAGGGAGTTAATTAATAGCCTGTTCTATTTTTTCTAAAATGGGACTATTTAAGTAATTTATTTCCTCTTCTATTATTCTGAGCAACCTATATTTTTGTGGGTATTCCTCCATTTCACTTAGATTGTCAAATTTATTGGCATAAAGTTAAGAAAAGTAACTCCTAATAATTGCTCTAATTTCCTCTTCATTGATGGATATGCTCTCTTTTCATTTTTGAGACTAACAATTTTATTTTCCTCTTTCCTTTTTGTAATCAAATTAACTAAAGGTTTATCTATTTTGTTGGGTTTTCTTTCATAAAACTAATTCTTTTCTAATTGTAGCTTCAGTGTATTTGAATTTTTTATTTATTTGTTGCAAAATTTTCTCTTTGATCTGAGTTTTGAAATTTGGCAATAATGTTCTTATGGGTTTTCCACAAAGGATCTCTTTGAGATGGTGATCAATGAATTTTTTCTATTTCTACTTTCCTCTCATGTTCTATTACTCCAGAACAATTTTCTTAGATTATTATGTAAAGGTCCTTTTTATCTTTTAAAATTTTTTGAAATTATTATTTACTTTTTAACTAAAGGTTTTTATTTTCAAAACATATGCAAGGATAATTTTTCACCATTGACCCTTGCAAAACCTTGTGTTCCAATTTCTCCCCTTCTCCCCACTCCCTTCTCTAGATGGCAAGTAATCCAATATATGTTAAACATGGTAAATATATATGTAAATCCAATAAAGGCATACATATTTATACAATTATCTTGCTGCACATGAAAAATCAAAACAAAAAGGAAAAAATGAGAAAGAAAACAAAATGCAAGGAAAAAACAACAGAAAGAGTAAAAATACTATATTGTAATCCACACTCAGTTCCCATAGTCCTCTCTCTGGGTGTAGATGGCTCTCTTCATCACTAGAACATTGGAACTGGCCTGAATTGTCTCACTGTTGAGAAGAACCACATACATTAGAATTGATCCTTGTATAATCTTGCTATTGCCATGTGCAATGATCTCCTGTTCTGCTCATTTCACTTAGCACTAGTTCATGTAAGTCTCTCCAGGCCTCTCTGAAATCATCCTGCTGATTGTTCTTTATAGAACAATAATATTCCATAGCATTCATATACCATAAGTTATTCAGACATTTTCCAATTGATGGGCATTTACTCAGTTTCCAGTTTCCAGGCACTACAAAGAGGGCTGCCACAAACATTTTGGCACATACAGGTCCCTTTCCCTCCTTTAACATTTCTTTGGGATATAAGCCCAGTAATAACACTGCTGGATCAAAGGGTATGCACAGTTTGATAACCTTTTGAACATAGTTCCAAATTACTCTCAAGAATGGTTGGTTCAGTTCACAACTCCACCAACAATGAATCAGTGTCCCAGTTTTCCCACATCCCCTCCAACATTCTTCATTATCTTTTCCTGTCGTCTTAGCCATTCTGTAAGATGTAATGGTATTTCAGAGTTGTCTTAATTTGCATTTCTCTGATCAATAGTGATTTAGAGCACTTAAGGTCCTTTTTTTTATCATAACTTTCAGGCAGTCTAATTATTCTTATATTTTCTTTTCTTAATCTGTTCTCTAGACCTGTTATTTTTCTTATGTTTCACATTCTGTTCTAATTTTTGATTCTTTATAATCTGTTTTGTTATTTCTTGATCCATTTATTCTTTCTTACAAGAGAGAGCTCAATTTAGGCAGCTGAAATTTATTATCTAGAAATTATTATGATGATAATATAATATGTATTAAATAAATACAAATACACACAAACTATATAGTATAACAATATTGTTATAATATATGAAAAATAAAAGCTGTCAATAAAACTTATTTTTCAAAAGTTTTAAAAAGAAAAGCAGTGAGTTTGTCTTTGAATCCCCAACTCATTTATTTAGATCTTAAAAATGAAATGTTGATGTGAGAATTCTGATACTGTTCATGTGCTGTTGTACGATGAATACACTTTTTCCATGTGAGGTGGTAGCCTCCTAGACTTTCTTCTACTTATTTCTGGAGGCATAGTCAGCTTTAGATAGGGTGGGATTAAAGACCAGGTTACACACATAGATGGGAACCAATCAAAGGAGTGGGGGAATGCTTAAATGAGATTCCTTACTGGCCAAGTTGAACAAATTGAATATGACAAGCACAGCAGCAGGATATCTGTCATAAGAATTGAGCATAATTGTCACATTATGTAGACATTTAATTAAATAAATTCAACTATCCACAGTCTATTAAATGAGAAATATACAGAGGCATAATTGTTGAATACATGCATACAAAAAGTTGCATGCATATAACCACTGAGCATTGGAAAATGAGTCTTCTGAATAATCACCAGGCCTCTACTTAAACAATACATAGAAAGGGTCCTGCTTATGTAATCATTCCTCCATATCCCCTTGTTGGCCTTTGGCCCTGGGTGCTTCACAGCCCCTGACATCATTTCCTGTAGTGGAGCTGCCATACCCACCTCCTCTGTGGTAGAGAGCCAGAAATACCCCTGGGCTACTCAGAAGAGATACTATATCCATCTACTTTTACTTTCAACCAGTTTGCTTCACTTGTTCTTTAGGTGCAAATGAAGGAATTCAGAAGACAAGGTAATTTTGACTATCTAATTTTCACTTTCTCGGTTGATTTTAGAACCTAATTTCTACAACTGCATTGTTTGTCAGAAAATTCATTTAAGTTAGATACCTATTATAATCAAGGCATGACTGTTTCATTATATCCTCTGTCAAAGGCAACTGTAACAGCTCTAAATAGAAGTCCTTTTCAATGTTGGGACTTAGTCATTAAATACTTAACAAAAAGAAGTTTACTTTGTCCTAATGTAACAAAAGTATTAAACTAGGATACTGTGATTTAACTTCTTTGGACTACACTCCTTTCATTTACATATGTAAACAAGCCTGGTCATTAGTACAGATATGATGGATATAGTGATTTGTATGGTCTTCAGATGTCCATCAAGTACAAAGGGGAAGTCTGCTAGGAGTTATCATATTTATTATGCTCAAAAGCTAATGTCAGTCAAGTCTGTTTTACAACTTTGCATTTAGAGAAAGCTAATTCTTAAGGGCAGTGGATAAGGCTGGGCCTGGAATTAGGAATACTTGAGTTCAGTGCTGCTTTAGCTAAAATACTAGCTGTGTGACCCTGGGCAAGTCACTTAATCTTGTTTGTTTTAGTTTCCTCATCTGTAAATGAGCTGGACATAGAAATGAAAAACTACTCTAGTATCTGTAACATGCCCTCCTGGCAGTTACAATTACTAGTCTGTCCTAGGCCCAACAGAGTACCTTTGACCATTGACCTTTGCAGTGTCAACTCTACCCGGCTCGCCTCCTCTGAGGCTTCAAAGGTCTCTGGCCACGATCTCTTGAATCTATAGTTTAATAACCGGTAGCGCACTCAAGAACAGCCACGTGTAATCTTAAAAGCCTTTATTATACCTACTCACATAATTCCCTGACTTGATGCCCTGACTTGTTGGTTCCCTAGTGAACACCTGGTCAGAAGACCCACATGTTCACTAGCAAACTCCTTACCTCTCTGGGCTATCCATAAGCTTGGCTCAGTTACCTCAGGTTAGGGAGCCAGGTTAAAGAGAGCGACTGCTATCTGCAGTGGGCTTATAAAGGGCCTGTGAGGTCACACACACAGCCAACCAGCAAGAGAGATGTCACCCATTACGAAACTATCTCAATATGGCCAGGATCCCACCCACAGAGAAGTCCTATATCCACAGAGAATACTTCTGGACCACTCAAATCTCCTGTTGCGCTGTGCCTGCCCATTTAAAGGGCCCTTACAAGTATCATTGCCAAGAAAGTCCCAAATGGAGTCACAAAATGCCAAACATAATTGAAAAATGACCAAGCAACAACATAAGCCTTCAGCTAGTTGAAGATAGGGATGGGGAGGGAGGAAAGAGGCAGTGCTGTAACAAATGCTGTTCTTCTGTGGACTAAAGAGTTTTGGGTTAAAACTGCCTATCACATAAAGCCTCTGACTAATCCTCTTTTCCAGAAGTAACTATGACTTGGAACTTGGGACAAAACAGCTGATCACCCCAACCAGGCAATGCCCTCATCCAAGAGGTAGCATTGTAAATATAAATACAATGATAAGCTACAAGGGTAGCCTGGGGAATCTTCCAATCCAAATCAAGACCTCAGTTTCCTTATCTGTAAAATAAGCTTAAGAAGTAAATAGCAAATTACTTCCCGTATCTTTGCCAAGAAAAGCTTAAATAAGGTCATGAAGAGTCTGACATGACCAAAAATAACTCAGTAACAACATACTTACATATATGGAAATGACTTTTATTTGATATTTGTTTTCACATTAAAAAAAATGGAAAAACAAAATAGAAAAAATCCACCTACTTAGAGAAATATACTTTTCTAAGAGAATTAGATATTTTCAAGGGTCTTTGAAGTCCCTCTGATTTTCACAGTAACTGTATAAAGTGCATAAAATAAATAGCATCATGCCAGTTTTACAGACTGAAGAAAAATCAGATCCCAAGCAGGAAGGTAGGAAGTAGCAAAGCTGAAAAATACATACACACGTACACACACACACACACACACACACACACACACACACACACACACACAAAGAGACAAGGAAAGGGAGAATGACATAATCTCTGCTCTAAAGGACCTTATAATCATTTAGGAAGATGTAATAGAAATATAGGAATACAGTGGAAAGATTTCTAGATTTGGACTTAAAAGACAAGGGTTCAAATACTGGCCTTGCCACTTGCCACCTGTATGATCTTGGGGAATTTACAACTTCTCTGGGCCTCAGTTTCCTTGTCTCTAAAATCAAAATTTGTACAAATGACTTTTGACATCTTGTTCAGCTCTAGAGCTTAATGGCTCTAAAGGCAACTTTGAAGTCTTTCCCTTGTCACTAGAACTTGCATTTGAGTCCTGTAAGTAAGAAAAACTCTGTAACTTCCCTCTTACTATAATGCTGTCCCTCACTGGAAATGTTGTTCCAATTGCAAACAACAATATAGAATATCTGAATAAATAGAGAATTCCTTTTTTTTTTAAATAAAGCTTTTTATTTTCAAAACATATGCACAAATAATTTGACAAAATTAACACTTGCATAGCCTTGTGTTTCAGATTTTTCTCCTCCTCCTGACCCCTTCCCCTAGATGGCAAGCAATTCAATATATATTAAACATGTTAAAATACTTGTTAAATCCAATATGTATAAACACATTTATATAATTTCTGCACAAGAGAAATAGAAAATTCTTCATCTGTTATCAGTTATTCTTCTTGGTTTTGATTCTACAAACATCAGGCCTTTCATAGGATAAACTTATCGCTAGAAATTTCATAATTATGGAGATTAGCTATTCAAAACCACCTCAGAATATAAATTTGAGTGCTTATACTCTCTATTAGAATATTGGAAGGTAAAGCCATAAACTTTCCCCAAAGCCTTTCTTTGTGGAAGAACTTTCTTGCTAAACTTTATCTTCCATCAACTTCTCTGCTTGGCTATAATTACAAAAGCATTATGTCTCATTAGATTGTAAGCTCCTTGGGGCAGAGAGACTTTTGCATGATACATTATAGGTGCTTAATAAAAATTTGTTGATTTGAATATTGTAGGTAACTCTTCTTCATAATCCTTTTTGTTAGCCTTAGCAACTGACTTTTGAACCTCAGGAAAGAATAGAACTCTATGATAATGACTGTTATTTGGGAATCTAAAATAATGTCATTTTCAATCTAAATGACTTTTGGAAATGCAACTTAGAAAAAGGAACAATTTTCTAACCCTTACATCCTTCGAGAACAAGCTCCTATGAAGCTGTCCCTATGTCCCTCCCATCCAGTGACCTCTCTCTTCTCTGGCACTTGCTTTCTCTATCAAAAATTTAGCATTTATTATCATTTCTTTACTTTATGTATATTTGTGTGCATGTTGTATTTTCCATTAGATTTGTTTTTTGAGGGTAGGGTCTGTCTTCTGCCTCTCTTTATATTCCTAAAATCTGACACATAGCAGATACTTAATAAATATGATTTATAACATACTGCCTTCTATTATTGTGTCACTTCCCAATTAGAAGTGAAATTCCTTGAGAAGAGGTGCCAAGTATTAGATGCCTTTTATACCTCCCTATAACACCCAGTTCATAGTAGACATTCAATAAATAATGAGGATTAGTTGAGTTGTCTAGGTTGGATTTCATCCTGGGGAATGTGTCAAGTCATTGTCCTTGCCAAACCTGGAAACCTTGCAAAACACTGCCTTTTTATGAATTAATCTCTTGAATTCAACCTTCCTAATGAGTAGTTTAGATGACACATTCTTTTTCTATGTTACTTTGACTAGTCTATATTTTCATTCCTCTTATCTCTTATCAGTTCATAAACCAGCCTAGGCTCATCATAGTCCTATTTATCCAATGCCATTTCTTTCCTACTAAAATCATTAACTTTGCTTTAGATGTAGCTAGTTCTTTTGACTGCTTAATCAGTTAGTCCACTATGATCACAGGACCAGAGGCCTTCTTAAGTAGTCAGTTCCCTTGGAGGCAAAAAGTCTAAATCAACATAGGATCTATTTCAAAAGAAGACTGGGTCAGTGAACTTGAGGTGAAATCTCAGTTCTGCCATAGACTAGAAGAATCATGTGACCTTGGGCAAGTAAGGCCCTTTGCTTCTCTGGTCTCTTCTAATTCTAAGAATATGTTATATTTTAAAGTTCCTCCTTGTTCTGACATTTTTTATTTGAAGATCTCTTACAGCTCTAAATGTCTGTGTTCTGTGACTATCAATGTATTACCTGAAAGAATAATTTGAAGAGACATTCATTTGTGTTTTCTTCTTCTAGATGAAGGGAAAAGTTGGGGACCCGTTACCAAGTGAGAGGCCAAGGCAGGTAAGAACGAGATTCCATCAGAGTTAGTATGCTCATATTTTCATAGAATGTTACAGATTACATGTTAATAAATAATAATAACTTTGATAATAACCTTTTTGGATAGATAGATAGTTTTAAAATCATCATTTTAATCTGAAAGAAACAGACTCAGAGCCCTAGTTGCTCAGCTAGGAAGTGGCAGAGTTGGGCCTGGAACTTAGCTCTCCAAACTATTACTTTTTTTCTCTCACATTACCCTGTACTTCCAATCTGACTGGAGACCTAGCAAAAATTCAGACAACAGAAATTTCTCCTTCAAAACAGGGTGTTTAGTTTTAGGATATGGATAACACATGCTGACATAGCCTACTCTATTTGAGGTTCTTCCCTCTTTGCCACTTTATTCACACAAGACCCTCAGCATAAAGATGAAGTTAAATATTATCTACCAGAACACACAAAAACATGAGTTTGAAAAAAACAAATTTGTTCTTTGAAAGCAGGACAAGTATGTTACCATCCTTTATACCTTTTTATAGCAATTAAGGGTTCCCAATACAACATTCAACTTCGAGGTTCTCTAGGACAGGGATTATCTGTTATCTTTCCTTTAATCCCCAATACTTAGCACAGTGCCTGGAACATAGTAGGTGCTGAATAAACACTTACTGACTGACTGATACTGGGCTGTGTTACTAGTTTTCAGGAACCCAAGTGTTGAACTCCATACTGTATTCCTGTATTCCTCTCCTATTTTCAGAGGCCTTCTGGGCCACACAGACTAGAAAAAAAAAAGTTAGTTCTCACCCCCTACCTAGTGTCCTCTTGGCTAAGGCAGCCACCAGCAAGATTTTATCTCAGCGCCAAAAGATGCCACCTCCAATAAAACACCCTCCTCAGCACAAAGTCCCCAAAGCAAGTGAGAAAGATCAGCTTATAGCTATTTCATTAACCTCCCCCAGGTTCTGTTTTGATTGAAAGCTGGGGATTCAAGGTGAGGTCAGTAGCCAAGAAGAAACACTTTGAAAAGAAAGACCTTTCTCTGTTTAGTAATCCCTGAAAAATGCATAATTATCAAAGCCCAAACCAACCAGTTTAGCAGGCTTGAGGCTGCCTTTTAACTGGCTCATTTAAAAATAGGCTCCAACCCTGTACCACCTTGTTAATGAAAACAAGAAACAGCAAGTCCTCCCGAAGCTGAGGAGACAATCTTGGGCTCACAAAGAACTTCAAAATTCATCTAAGCCAACCCACACCTGAAGTAGGACTTCGGGCCAATGTCTGCCAGTGCATGAAGCCTTCTAGGGACAGGCTTCTCTGTATCTGTATTCTGTAAATAAACTCTTAGCGGGATTCTCTGTCCTCACAAGAGAGCCAAGTGCCTACTGCTTAAGAGACCAGCAGACTGATGATGGAAATTAGTTCTCATCCCCATCCCAGTCTGGCTGGCTGAGGTGGCCAGAAGCAAGATTTTGTTTTAATTCCTGGTGTGAATGAGGTTTTGTAAGATCCCCAAAATTGAAACCAGGTCTGTCATGTCAGGAGCCAAGGCGTGAATGACAAATAGGTAGCATTTGGAGGGCATATTAGGCAGCCCACTTCACTTGGTATGACTTGTTAGGTAGTATTTCCTTATAACCAAAACTAATCTATCTTCAGTTTTCTCCCATTTCTTCCAGTTGTGCCCTCTGGGGACAAGGACAACAAATATAGTCTCCTGTCTGTCACAGCCTTTTTCACGTTTTGTAGGCAGTGATCATGTGTCCCTTAAGTCTTCTCTCCAGATAAATTCTCAGTTCCTTCATCCAGTCTCCTATAATCCCCTAACTATCCTTATGACCTCCTCCATATATATTGTAATTTGCGAGCATCTCTCCAAATGTGGTATGAGCAGAGCAGAGCACAATGGGATTATCACACATTTGCTCGAGACACTAGACTTTTGTTGATGCAGCCTAAGATCATATTGGTCTTTTTGGTTATCACATATCCTTGTCAACTCATTGACTTTGGAATCTGTTGAAATAGAGATGGTCAGGCAGGTAAGCAGACACAGACAGGCATACAATAAAACCTATATCCATCAATAACAGAGTGATTGTGGCTTAGGAAATAGCACAGAGCTGATTGAAAGGGCAGCTTAAGACTGAAATGATAATCGAGATCTGTGATTAATACCTGGGCCACAATACCAGAGCTCTATAGAACTCTTTGTTAGGCAACCAATGACTCTACAGGATAGTTAGTAATCAGTCATACACCTCTTAAGCTTAATGATGATGACAAGCATAGCTTTGGACTTTAAAAACTACAATGGTCCCCTTAGACCTCAAAGAATCAAAGCATATAAAGGAACACAAATTTAATATACAGTTGTACCAATTGGATGAGAGAAGAATATTTAAAATCTCTGACTCACTGGGCTTTAGTGGCATTATTGTCAGCCTTTAATTGGCTCCTCCTGAATTGGACTGTCTCCTGGAGGGGCTTTCTAATTCCTCACCCCATCTTTCTTGTACAAAAGATAAAACCATACTAGAGTAAAAAGGCAGTAAAGTAGTATACTGAGAATAGTATCAGCCTGGAATCCTGAGTATGAGCTTCTTCCTCTGCCACCCTCTAACTAACTGGACAACACTGACAACTCATTTCACATCTTTGGGCCTTCACCTGTGTTTAAGTCTGAACTCAATGGAACTGTTTCTACCCTGACAGATTTTGTTCCAAGATTACTTCAACTTCTAATCTTCAATATCCTGAGACTTTCTTCCTCTAATACACTGATCTTCAGTGAATACTTTGAATCTCTAATCATCTTTTTCCTTTCAAACTTATTGCCCCAGAGAAAATATAAATAGATAACAAAACACATTGACTACATTTATTTCTTCTGCTTTTACTTGATATTGAGAAAGACAAGTTCAATTGACAGGAAACCAGGAGGAGTGGAGTGAGGAATACCACAGCATTCTGGATCTCCTAAGCTAGAGAAAGGGGGGCATTTTACAAAGTTTCCTTTCCTCTGGAAATGACTCCAATAATCAGGAATTTTTCTTATACCTCATGCAACCAAAGCCCTGAATGACTGGTGGTGCAATCCACTCTCATGTGCTCATTCCCCCCAACAGCTCATGGCTAGACTATTCTGAACTATGTAAATTTACCTGACCTCTTTTCTGTGATTAAGGTCTTATCCAACCCTTACCCCGGAATTCATATTCTTCATAAAACTCTACCTGGGCTTGGGATTCCTCCCAATATCTAGATTTTTTTTTTAGAGAAACCCAAATGGGAATAAAGTTCTCATGTTTAGAAAAGATTCAAAGATCTTTTAAGGGGAAGGGAAGGAGAAATTTGGAAGATAAGGTTTTGCAAGGGTGAATATTGAAAACTCTTTGCATGTATTTTGAAAATAAAAATCTATCACTTAAAAAAAAGAAAGAAAGAAAATTTGGAGCTCTGGACTCTAATCAAAATTCTACTATAACTTAGTGCCCTGGTTCCTGGGGAAGAGCAAGAGGCTGGGGAGTGCATGTTAGACTAATAATTATCTACCCCTACTATCATATCCTTTCAGCAATGACTAAAAAAATGAGCTAAGAGAAACCTCATCTTTCCTTTGACTGATTTTCTATGCCATCTGCAGGAGGGGTATATCTGGGATTCTATGAAGAGGACAGCCTTTATTCTGAGCTCTGGTCTGCTTTTGTCTGTGGCTTTTTGGAACTCTGTCACCTGGTAAGCCAGCTTGAACTTAATCAGAATCTCTGAGTGTGTGTGTGTGTGTGTGTGTGTGTGTGTGTGTGTGTGTGTGTGCATGCATGCGAGCTCAAGTACATACATTGTGGGAGAGGGAAGGGTAGAAAAATAAAATAAGACTTTTTTCATACCCCAAATGCTCTCTCTTCCTTGGGGGGGTTTTCTCTTTGAAGGCATCTGCAGAAATTTTGGGGTGCCTCAGGCTACTTCTGGCAAGCCCAATGGGAGAAGCTACTTTCTACTTTTGCTGGAAACGAGTGGATTCTCTTCTTTCTAGGTATAGTTTTTACTCAATGACTCCATTCTACTGGGCAGTCTCTTGGGTATGGGTATATTACCTTGTTTTTTCCTTTCACTTTGTGCCTCAAAGATTCATCAACTTAAAAAAATTTTTTTTGATACTCAGGAGGAAGCTACCATATTAAACAGGGAAAGATGAGGAACATGGGAAAATGAATGGCTCAGAGGAGGAAAACAAAAACCATACTAGATGACAACAAATGTTTATTTGTTCTTATGTTCAAGGTCCTAAGAATCACTAGAATGAAGGACCACTTGTTGAAGTGAAAAAACTACTGGTTTTAATCATTCATTGAGTCAGAGAAAGGAGAAATCACTTTGTCTTTGGGTGAAACAGAAGGCTTTCTAGAGGAGGTAAAAGGATCTTTAGAAAGGCAAATTATTTTAAATCCAGCTCTTGTTGCTTGTTATTGGTGTGACTTGGAGGCATTTTGGCCAACAGGTGTAGGATTTTCAGACTTTAAATGGCTTTAAAAAGCCATTTTATAACAAATATTACAGTTACATCATGCTTTATACTTTGAATCCTCATACATGACTCAATGATTGATTATTTCACATATGATCTATTATCCCACATGATTCTCAAAAATCTCATGAAATTTAGTTGGGTCCTCATTTAACCAAAAGGAAAACAGAAATTCAGATGTGGAGTGACTTGTCCAAATTTTCCTGTCAAGTAATCTTTTTTTTTTTTTTTCAACTATGTCTTTCAATGGGGCTGAAAAAGGAAACATTTTTTAAGTTGTCTAGTTTACAGATGAAAACATTGTTCAAGAAAGGAGACATTTAATTCCTCAACTCAGAATCTCTCTGGAGAGTTCTTTAATGGTGTATTTCCCACAGGAATTAAAATCTACCATTTTAATCACTATAAACCCTGCTGATAGATTTAAAGGGCCTCTTACCCTCTTTGGTTAATTGGAAAAATGGCCCATTTATTTGAAACCCAACCCTACAAAGGCAAAAGTTAAGGGTGAAGAAATGGATAGGGATGACTTTGACTAGCACTTCCTTTGTCTCCCTTGCTGTAGGTACAATTCTGGTTCCTAGCATATTATTTTGGAGTTTTAATGCCCTTCTTCTAGTGGTGGACACAACTGGGAAGCCACATTTTATCTCCCGCTACCGAATTCAAAATGGCAAGAATGATCCTGTAAGTCTTTTTAGCAGCACTTTGACTATTTGGGTTCTTCATGCTATGTTGGGGGCAGGACAGGGTAGAAGGGTGGTGGGACTGCAAAAAAAAAAAAAAAAAAAGCCCCATTGTAAATTGTTTAGTGACCAGACCTGTTGTTTCAAAATAGGATCATAAGATTTAAAATTAGAAGGGATGTTAAAGATCATTTAATAAAACTCTCACCTCCTCATTTTAGATGAGGAAACTGAGGATGAGAAAGAAGTGATTTGCTCAAAGTCATATAGGCAGAAAACACTGACTCCCAGATCACAGGTTTTTCCATGATGCTTTAGCCCTTCTGACCCTTGACCTCAGATAATCTAAATATCAGAACAAGCATTATTGACAAGTTGGAAGTTGAAAAGCTGGTGGCCTCTGGACTCTGGAGTACCTAGGAGAGAGCATGAGCATGGGGAGTGTGTGGTGTCAGACTAATAAAACAGATATGAGGCTCTAAAAAAACGAAAAGTCTAGTACCTTTTGCCTGATAGAATAGCTGTGATGAGAAACTAGTTTACAAAGTGATTCATCCTCATCTGGACAAGACATGAACAGACTGACTTTTTAACCTGTTTGGATTTGGCCAAGAACACAGATCCTATGTATAGAGACTAAAGGTCCTACTGGGCTGCCAGAGACAGCTTTTTGTTAAGGACCATGCCTAAGTGAAGGGACCGGTCAGTTCTCCAGAGCCTCCACAGCTGGGGATCATAACATCTGAAGGAGTTGCAGGGCAGCCTTTGCTGACACAGGTGTTTCAGACTGGGAATGAGATAAAGTGGAGGCAGAGGGAAGAGGAGAGAGGTCAGACAATGTAACAGCCTCTCACTCTCCTTGAATCATCATCATCCGCTCACATGAAGAAGATCCACACTACAGGTCTGAGTCAGACCTCCAGCAGTCAGACTACAGCAGCTCCTGTATCACAATAGCTTTTATTTGATATAGTTCTAGAGATAAACAAGAAGCATTACTCTGGGATCTTGGACCTTTTCTCGGTAGAATGTTATAACTGTTTGCAGGAGGAATTAACGTATCTGGACTCCTCCCTAAATCTGCTTTTCCACTGGGGGGATGCTAGGTACCTGTTTCTCTTCCTCTTTGACAGAGATATAGTTTGAAATCCAGATTGCTCTCTGATCAAAAAAGCCCTGCCCTGGGGAAAATCAGGTTTGCACAGGGACTAAAAGTATTAGAAGACTGTATAGGCTTCTAGTCAGGAAAAGCATCTTACCAATAGAAGTACACTGGCCAACTTCACCCTTGGTGGAATTTATAGGGAAAAGCAGGTTGAGATAGCAGGCTGTGAGAAGCCTATCAACTCTGTATGTCCATGGGTGAAACCAGGGATGTCCTGAACCCATTTTGAACTGCTTTTGAGGGCAGACTGTAAAGTTTTTAGTTTGAGCATTTACAACTATAAATCAGGGCTCTAGAGTAGGACTTCTTAAATTTTTCCACTCATGACCACTTTTTGCCTAAGAAACTTTTACACAACCCCATGTCCAATTGGAGATGAAGCAATGTTCATGCATGGCAGTGCAAAGTGCACATGTTTTGTGTTCTGAATCAATGCAACATGGGCAAATGCTACCAGAAACACCTCAGATTCATTACACATTTGATTTTCAATTAATTTTTAATTGTTGCCAGGTTTTTTCAATTAATATTGTTACATGTCATGTGTAACTGACTCATATGGAGTTGTGACTCACAATTTAAGAAGCTTTAGTCTAGCATCCCAAAGATATTAAACTTGAGGCTCAGAGACAACAAGAGGCCAGCAAAACTCCTTACCTTATATGTAATTGGGAAATGTTTATCAAAATAAATACAGTACACCTGTTAATTTGCAATTATCTAAGTCAATAAATAAGAATCCCTTTCTATTTTAAGGTAATGTAAGAATATTAGTAATGTAGATACAATTTAAAAGTTTCATACCTATCTTCTTCCCCACCCATTTACCAGCACATCCCTGGGTGGAGCCATTATAGAACTATAGAATTGGAAGAGACTTTTTTGGGTATCCATGATTTAAATGGCAAAGTAGAATTAGCAATCAGAAACAAGGCTTTGTGTCCCAGCTCTAGCACTTACAGATGAACCTTGTGGTTGATATGGGCAAGTCACTCTGCCTCTCTGTATGTCTGTCCCACAAAAGGGATAGAAATGTTTTTATCCTTTATATTGCAGATTTGTAATGAAGGAAGCATTTTGCAATCCTCAGATTATATGCCTACATGAATTATTATTATTAACACCACTAAATATTTAATGAGTGCTTAGTATCTGTAGAGCATTTTGCTGTGTCAGCAGGGTGGGACAGGACTTCTAGCAAGGAAACAAGGCAAGGTTCCTATCCATGTTCCACTGCCCTATGCCAGGCTGTACTGGCCCAACCCAAAGATGACCTCTACCTTCCTTTCCTGGTACAGGTAGACCCCATGAAACTCCGCCAGGCTCTTGTTACAGTTCTCTTCAACCAGTGCATCTCTGTCCCCATGCTGGGGCTCTACTACCCCTTCCTCAAGTGGAGAGAAGATCCTTGCCGCCCTGAGCTGCCCACTTTTCACTGGTTCCTTCTGGAGCTGTCTATCTTCGTACTGATAGAAGAAGTCATGTTTTACTATTCGCACAGGTGAGCTGGGTAGGGAAGGAGAGGCAGGGGAAGAGAAGTCTGAGAGCACTGTGACTAGAAAGAGTTCTGGCATTTGAACCAAGAAGGACTAAGATTTTAATTTCATCTCTAACACTTATTATTGCTCTTGGGAAAGTGACTTCACCTATTTGAGTCTCAGTTACTCCATCTATAAAAATGGGGTTACTAATCCATGGGTATAGTTGAGAAAATTACTTTGTAAACATTAAAGGAATAAAGAGATGCAGGGGATTGTTATATGCTAAATAAGATGAAGATCTCACCTACAACTCACTGAGCTGGGATGGCTGTAGGAACGTGCTTAACTAAGTCCCTTAGTTGTATAGTGTGAGACAAAGATCAAAAGTGTCCCTTTATAAGTGGTTACCATCCTTTGGCTTGTTCCTGTCCCTCTGTGCTATTTGTCAAGCAAGGAAATGATGATTATTTCCTTTTCGTTACAGGCTTCTTCATCATCCCATATACTATAAGCGATTCCATAAGAAACATCATGAGTGGACAGCCCCCATTGGTGTAGTCTCTCTCTATGCTCATCCTATAGAGCATGTGGTAAGCAGATACAGGCTATGGGGCCCTTCCCAATTAGCCTAGGGAAGGGACAGAGACCCTTAACAACTTCTCAGGCAGTCTGGCTTTATTTGTTCTTCTCTCGTTCCTTAGTCCAGGATACATCAGAAAGCCACTTCATTTCTAAACTAGCTACCTTCCCTCCTTCCTCCATTCTCAGGATTATCATCCAAGCAAACCTTAAGTCTCTGAAAACCTGCCAGTGTTCTGGGATCCTCTTAGGAACAACATAGCCAATCTGGCAGAAATAGTCTTAAAGGGCCGATTGAAGAGAGAGGAAAGAGTCAGTGCTTAGTTTCCACAGCATATACCATTGACAGAGCTCTAAGTTCCTTCTTTTGCCCCCATTTTTAGCCTTCTCTTATTGGTAACCCCTCAACCTCCCCCTTGCTCTTCAAAACAAAGCTGTCTCCTACCTGCAGGTCTCCAACATGCTGCCAGCCATAGTAGGTCCCATGGTAATGGGTTCTCATCTGTCTTCCATTACCATGTGGTTTTCCTTGGCTCTCATTATCACCACCATTTCTCATTGCGGTTACCATCTGCCTTTTCTGCCTTCACCGGAATTCCATGACTACCATCACCTCAAGTAAGATCCTCTTCAAGAGTTCCTTGACGTGGGGATTAGCTCAAATATGAACTATATAAAATTTTTACTCTCTTGCCTACTGCAGCCCGCCTGAATAGCTAGCCACTGATACATAATGGGGAACAAAATGGGGCTTTGGTCCTTGTCTTGAACTAGGAAAAGAAGTAGAAATTATGATTTATTTAGAAGGGAGAGGGATCTTAGATAATCTCCTAATCTAATTACCAATTTGAAGAAATTTAAACCCAATCTACACTGACAAAGTTTTATCTTTTATCTCATGCAATCCTTATAATGCGAGCTTGTCTACAAATGGCTCTGCTTTGGGATTGAATCCATAATGAGAGATAAAGTCCCCTAACTTTCCTGGAGATTTTCAGCAAAGGAGAGTCATGCTGTGGGCATACACTGGACTAGATATTCTCTGAAGTTTCTTCCAACACAAAGATTGTATGCAGAAGAAACTTCTTTCTAGGTAGAAATCATATGAGATGACTGCTGGAATATCTTTCAGTTCTTGAATTCTGTGAACTTATTGGGGAAATCATTTCATTCTTTGAGCCTTTTCTATAAAATAGGGACAAGAATAATTATGTTCCTTATCTTTCAAAATTATTTTGAGAAAAGTGCTTGATAAGCTATAAATTCTATAGAAATGAGAGCTGTTATTATTTGGGTATACTGCAAACTTGTTTCATGCTCCTTTGCCAGATTCAACCAATGCTATGGAGTGCTGGGAGTGCTTGATCATCTTCATGGAACTGATACCACATTCAAGCAAACGAAGGCCTATGAAAGACATATGCTGCTGCTGAACCTTACTCCTCTCTCCGAGAGCATCCCTGACCTGCCTAAGAAGATAGAGTGAGGTGGCATGGGCTCTGGCCCCATCCCACTGCACCCAGCAAGGGGCTGTCCCTAATAGACCTAGAATCTCTCCCTTGACAAACTAGAGCTGATAATTCTGCCAAATGACTTTCTAATGAGATAGACAGATTCTCTGATGCCTGGCTGAGTATAACAGAGTGGAGGGAAGGAACATAGAGAAGCAAGAGAAAGGAGCCAGAAATAGCACCAATCCCTATTCTCTTCCCAAAGCTACACCTTAGTGAACATCCTCTATCAGTCATAATATGATGGGGCCAGGTCTATCTTGTATGAGGAGCACTAGAGCCTGGAGAGCTTTTTCTAAAAAGGTGATATGCTTGGCTCCCATTGGTGGGGTTCACTTATGGATCCACTGAAGAGTCTATTATTAGACTGCAGACCATATTAGTTGAGGACTGACTGAAGGAAGAAGGAATGTTGAATCCAAGGAGAGAAGACTTAAAGAAGTCTTAGTTAAAGGGTGTTATATGGAAGAATGATTAGATTAGATTTGTTGTGCTAAAATTGGGAGTGGTGGTTGGAAAATGCAGGAAAGCAGGTTCAGGCTTGATGTAAGTAAATGTTTCCTATCAATTAATGCTATCCAAAAGTGGAAAGGAGATAGTGAGTTCCCCAGCCCTAAAGTCTGGATAACTACTTGAAGAACAATTCCTGCTTATATATGGCCTTGTTGCCCTCTTCAGTTCCCTTCATTTCTGCTTAAAAGCAGAGCTAAGGAGAGAGAAAAAAAGGTATGCCCCTAAACTCCAATTTATGGGGAAACCTTGCTAACCTAAAAGTTTCCATCAAGATTGGATGAAAGATTTATTATAGTCAGATATTACATCAGGGTTATTCTTAACTGCCAGACATTACCATGGGAAGTCTTTCCAATGGGATGGTAGAAGACAGGAAAGGTGGAAGGGATGAAAAGGGGAAAGTGAGATGGCCACCCACCATCCACCCAAGTTCTTGTTCTCCAGGTTCTAATATGCTCATTTTACCTCTTCTGTTAGAGGCCCTGAATAGACTTATTCACAGGAACATGTGATTTAGAGAAAGGACATTAGTCCAACCCCAAGTACCTGCCCAAGGTCGCAGAGATTAAGTAAATAGGAAAGCCACTACACCAAAGATGGATGCCAAGAGATGAGGCTCCTGCCAAAGACAATGCAACTTACCCCCAATCTGCTAGCTAGGATATTTTCATTTAGGAGAACAAGGCCTTTAACTCACTTCCTGAGCAATCAAAACTCTGGCCTAGAGAACACTACTTGGGTTCATGACCAAAGACAGCAAAGAAACTAGAATAAACTCTAGCACTAAGTCCTAGCTGCCCAGCGAGTAGAGACCCAAAGATGTGCTAGTCATAGTGCCCTGTCATGGTACTTTTCAGAGTATCCAGACGTTTTAGTTGTACTCAGTTTCCCCTCAGTGCCTGGAGGCAGTTTTCACTGAACACCTAAGACAAGAAAGAAGCAGTTGAAATTCTAAGCAAGAACCTCTTCCCTATCACTCCCAACATACATAGGTCCAAAAGAATCTAAAAAAGGGCAACTCCAGAACACCCTGAGACAGCCAGCTCTGTCTCTCACCAGTATAGCTGGGTTCCTAGCAGGATGAGCCCATAGAATAAATGGTAAGATTGAGTTGAAAGGGCTCTTAGAGATTATTGAGCTCCATTCCTTCATTTTACAGATAAAGAAACTGAAGCCCAGAAAAAATGGCTTGCCCAAAGTCTTTAAAAAGAGTAGTAATTGGCAAAGCTGGAATTTAAACCCAGGTTCTGTAACTTCAAATCCAGAGCTCACTCCACTGTCCCATGATGTCTCAAATTTGTCAAAGTTCATTCCCTTTTCCACTTTCCCACTTGCAGGACATGATGAATTTCTATGCTTATCATGGTCAAAGAAAGTTCTCTTCAGCTGTCTCTCAAGGATCCTTTCAAGAATATATATCAAAGCACCTCCCACTAAAAGCTGGACCACTTGCATTTAGTCCCAAGGTACCACTCTGAGTTTGGGGCTGCTGTCCTTTCATCCCCTGTAATCTATGCCTGAAAATAAAAACAATTTTAAAAAACTTAATGGTACTTTCAGTTCAGTTCAAGAATTCAACCAATATTTATTTAGCACCTGTGTGCAAAAAAAAAAAAAAAAAAAAAAGTTCACATTTAAATAGTGCATCAATATTTACAAAGTGCTTTCCTTCCTCACAACAAATCTGTAAGTTGCAGTACAAGAATTATCCCCACTTTACAGCTGGAGAAACTGAGGCTCAGGGGTAAAAAGTAACTTGCTCAGGGTCCCAAAATGTAAAAGCTGATTGAAACCTAAAGACTTCAGATTCTTAAGATTAGTATTTTTTAAAATTACATTGACCTTGGTCTTCAAAATCCATAATAAAGGTCATGGTTGAAATATGAGGGAAAATATGGGGGGACTCACATAGAGAATTTCCACCCTCATGCCCCATTCCAGCTTCTTGGATTTCTGTGGTAAACCTCAATAGTGAGAAAAGGAGAGAAGATGGGTCTTATGAAGGCTTGCTGTTCCCTCTCTCTGCCATCCCCTACCCCAGAAGATCTTGGTGTGGAGGTAATGACCTTTAGAAGGAGTTAGGCTAGCAACTTATGCCTATATAGGTGTTGGTTTATGAAGTGCTGTCCTCCCTGTACATAACAACCTAGTAAATTCAGGAGACTAGAGATAGATGGGGGAGAAGAGTGGGGAACCAGAAAAGTACCCTTCTCTCCCTTCTGTCTTCTCCAGACCTTAGGTCCCCAACGTCATCCTCTCTATTAGCAAGGTTTCAGATTGGCATGGGGAAAAAGAGGATATTCAGGTCACCAGCGCATGCTTCAGCGGTCTCCCAACGGCCGTACCAAAGCATCTCCCAAGCCGGGTTTGGCTTGCAGTGGTTTCAAACAACAGCTGTGCCCCCCCCCCCCCCTGCTGATTCTTGATGTCCCACACCCATAGAGCCCTCAGCCTCGCTCTGTCTAAGATGGATAGCAGACTGCCCAGTTTTAGATCCCAGATTGTAAGTTTTCCCCACAGCAGACGATAAGTGGTAGTATCCCCATTGACGAAGAAGGTTCAGAAAAGGGGAGGACCTTACTAAAAAAAGTCGTATATTTAAGAAGCAGCAGAGATGACTCGGACCCAGATCTCTCAACTCCACACTCGTGTGTTTTCCCAGTGTGCCACATAACACATTGAAATAGGAACTAAATTTCAATTGCCATGTTAATGCTACCACAGGCTACGCTCCCCATATCCAAAATCGGCCTTCAGTAAAATTTGAGAGATGCCTACAATGATGTTTCACTCATATCAAAGAGAATGATCAGGATATAAATCTTATTCAATTAAAATACCTTCAAAGTCATATCTTAAAATAATCTTTTGAAAAATTTATCTAGCATAAGGAGTGAGGCTCACAGTTAGGGGTAGCTATTGTTCATGTTGGAAACCAAAGTTCAGATGTTGTTTTCCCCACATTTTAATCCCCTTGTAAACCAGACTAGGAAAGACTGATATAGAGCAGGTGTGTTAAACATCATTGTGGACAATACTTGAGTGTTGCTGCAACCAGATTAAAAAGTAATTGGGAAATGTTTAAATATAAAAGAACACAGATGATAATTTGTGATTTTTTTAAGTCAACATACATTGGCAAGGATCCTTATAAGTATGTGGCCCATTTCTATTTGAATTTGCTGTAAACCATTAATGAACAGGAAATTGGCCTTGTTAGCATGTTATCCAGTAATGTGTGGCTCACCTTTTCTTTTTTGGTTCTTGGATCTCTCTTTGCCCCTCCTAAACCAACTGTTCTAACTATAGGAATCCTCTTACATTGTTATTCAGTCACATCTAACTCTCGATGATCCCCATCTGGGGTTGTCTTGGCAAAGACATTGAGGTGATTTGCCATTTCCCTCTCTGACTCATTTTATGGGTGAGAAATTGAGGCAAACAGGGTTACTTAACTAGCAAGTACCTGAGGCTGGATCTGATCTCGTGAAGTCTTCCCGATTGCAAGTTCTCTCCACTAAGCCACCCAGCTGTCTCCCCATTATATTCTCTCCTAACATGGTTACTTAGCCTGTTTGAGAATTTCTAGTTAACGGGCTGCTCACTGCTTTTCTAGTCTGTGTCAAGGTGTAGCTGTGCTACAACTGTAGTGGTTAGGCAGTTCTTAAGCTCCATTTAAATCAGCAATTGAGCAATTTTCATCCGTTGCTCCTAGTGTTATTCTATGGACCCAAGTAAAACAAGTGTCATCCTCAGCCTTTCTAATATGTGAAGATAGCTATCAGCCAAAACCTTATTTACTCTCCAAGCTAAACTACTGTAGTTCATTGAGTCAGTATTGGAAGAGCATGGTTTCAAGTCTTCAACATCCTGATTGGCTTGTATCAATACCTCTCCAACATGAAACAACTAAGACTCCATGGTCTTTTTCACCTTCCCCCTTACATTCAACTCAAAAAGGTATTAAAGCAGGCACTGTAGTATAGGTAGAGAAGGGGGCCATTACCAACCAAAAGGCATCCTTGCCTCTAAGGTGCTTACCATGCTACTAGAATATGACCTGTTTGAGTTTTGCCTACCAAGTGGAACTTTACATTTTCCTGTCAATATATCACATCAAATTGTTCCTACGTCCAGCTTACTTTGGATCCTGATTCTGTCAATCAACATTGTAGCTATCCATCCATCACCCTCATTTGATTGACGACCATATCTTTATTGGGCCTTCGATGGTCCAATATTGATCATATAAACCCCAAAGAAGAGACCCCTGGGATACTCTTCTAGACAGATCTCCCAACTGGTTACTAACTCATAAAGCTACTGTCATCTTGTTCACCTTTCCTCATCTTCCAAACAAGCATGTCCGCTAACCTCTCTTGAGTTTGATTTTTCTCTGCCCACACCAGTGCTGCTAGTGACACCAGGTAAATTGCTAACCTATGGTTTGGACGTTAACTAATTGGAAGGTAGAGAAGTTGGATAAAATATCTTAATATCCATTCCAACTAGGCCAACTAATTCAAACACAAATACATACCCCTTTTGGGGTTCCTTTTTAACAGGTACTACGTTATTGGCTACCCCAACACTTATGGTCCAGGAAAGAAGGCAATGCCAGTCAGGCTTAAGATTCTTGGATGTTATTTACAAATTTACTTCATACTTCCATAAGAGCAAGAGTTTAGTTCTGAAGGAAGAGAAAAGTGGATGTTGGGGGAGAATAAGCCTTTTAACCCACATTTCCAATTCAGCTACTCTAGTTTGCTGTGGAATATCTGGTGACCAATATAAAAATCCAGATATTTCCCCAACCCCTATCAATGGGTGATTCAATCTGCCTGCAAAAAGCCATTATTTTGTATCCACTCTGGTTTTACAAAACTTACCTAGCTCCTACTCTGTGGCTAGTTTCTTTTGACTCAGAAACAGCTCTCCATTCTTATATCCATTACCCCCAATCCAATCCAATCCCTGCTCCCATTGTGGGTGGGAGAAAGCAAGGCACCATGATGGTCTTTTGAAATTTTTATTTTTATACATTTTTTTTGTATTAAAAAGGAAAAAGCATAATTACCACAAATTACAAAGGACTAAAGCGTTCGTTACTAGAATAATGAATGAATCACATCAGCCTGGAAAGCAGATACTCTGAATAATATTAATGTTATAATACAAGCTCATTCAAGTATCTTACATTTTTTTTTTTTTTTTTTTTTTTTTTTGTTCTTTTAAATGTGATGTTCTAGCACATGGTAAGATTATGTCCTATCAGGGAAAGGTGGGTCCTTTACAGCAAAGCTGGACGTTTTCCTCTCTGGTGGGGAAACAGGCTGTAAGTTTTGCCTTTACCATCAACATGGCTGAAAAGGGATGTTTTGTTTTTCTTAATTTTGAGGGGGGAAGCCAAGTAATCAATCCCCTTCTGACCTGGGACAACAATGGATTCCAATTTGAAAGAAGCCAGACTTGTTGAAGTGCTCAGCCTGAGCTTTGATTAAATTAAACATGTGTAGCTCAGTCATTGGCCCTACTTGTCCCCTCTACCCCTGTATCCCTGGCCCCAGGTGAGCTGGCTTCTGCCTTCTCTGAGCAGCCAAGGCTTTTTTTTTTTTTTTTTTTCCTGTTGCAAAAGCAAAATTTCAAAAAGGAAAAACTAAGTTATAATGTAACAAAACAATTTTCCTAAGAAGGCTCAGCACCAATCCATGTCTGAGTCACAGCTGCCCAGGCTGGGGATAGGGACGGGGGAAATATCTGAATTGGTAGTGCATCTTCTCCCAAAGACAAACCAGGAGGGAAGGTTAGCAGTTGTCAAATTAGAACAAAGGGTAGGACTGGACGAGAGGCACTATTCAGAGGCTAATACCAAAGTTCTTACTGGAACAAGCCAACCTAGGGAAAGTTAAGTGGAAACCATCCAGGACATGTTACAACTTTGTTTTGTAGAGAGTAGAGGATGGGGTGGGTGGGATGGGCGCTGTGGGAGGAAATGAAGAGCTGCTTTGTGACTCAGGTCTTGGGGTTCTTGAGGGAAGATGGAAGGGCAGGCCTGGAGGTCCTAGCCCCCCTGGCGTGCTTGTCACAGATAAGTCGGTCCTAGATTCAAGTGTCTTCAGAAAAGTGAAGATGTAAACTACTCTTTGAAACATTAATCCTAAAACAATAAAAACAAAAAAACAAAAAGAAAAACCTCCCCACACCCCCCACCCATGAACTGAGATGTAGTGCCGACGTTCCCACCTAGAGCACATTCTTTCAGGGTGTTTCCTTGTAAGGAGTCAAGGAGACTAAAAAGGGCAGTCTCACAAGACTCCCACCTTGGGTCCAGGGACAGAATGCAGAAAACCGGTGGTTGACCCAAGTAGAGATTATGGGGGAATCATAGGGAAATCCCAGCAGGCCACCTGGGTTTTCAGTCACTATAGGATGGCTGAGGTGGGAAGTTAGCCTGCCTCTAGCTAATCCCTGGCTGTCCTTGCTTTCCAACCCCAAGTATGGCAGAGGACTGAGCTTTGAGGTTACTGTGGCATCAGAGATACAGTACCAGAGCTGGTCAGTCTGAAGGGAAAGAATGGAGGTGGGGAAAATGCCCAGTGGAGTCCATTGCCAAGGCAAGCACCAGACCAGGGCTAGGAGGGCCTCAGAAGCCCTTGCCCTGATGAAAGCTAGGCAAATTCACCTCCATTGCCAACTCTGTTGCCTTAGATGTCACTGGGCCCCCCCACAGAGCTAGAGGAGTTTATAGACCAGCTCCTAGGCCACACATAACAGAAAGGACAAAACCCAAAATGCTTTTAGGATAAGGGAGCAGCTGAGAACAAAATAAAAGATGGGGTGCTGTTTTAGGCCCCTTTAGCAAATAAGCTAGTTCCAGTCCAACAATAGACCACAGAGGCTAATTCTGTCAATGGCTCTTACTATCAAATAGTTTCCTGCCCTCCAAATATTGATTTGGACCTACGAAGGAAGAACTTTAGAGCCTGGGGAAGAAGTGGGGATGAGGGATGGCAACTTAAGAGTAAGACTGAGAGTGCTGAAGACATCCGCTTCCCTTTGTGCCTTCCTTTCCTCCACCCTTCTTTGATTACAGAGACACGAAACTGCTCTCCATCACCCATCTTTGCTCATGATGGCAGTGGGCTGTTCCACTCATCCCTTTAGTCCCATCATCACTCAGAGACCTGACAAACGATTAGTAGGTGAGTGGCTGCTAGAGCTTCAAGTCCTCATGTAGCCTTTACCATATGGCTAGGTGATTTGTCCTGGGAGATTCTCTCCCAATTCTGACTTCTGTAACACTACTCCTCCCACCTTCCCACAAATGTAGCTACATTTTTCCTTTGGGGAGTGGGGAGGCCAAAGGCCAAGCAAATATGCAGTTAGGGAGCTAGGCAGAGGACAAAAGGCAGGGGCCAAATACATATGTACCATAAGAAACGCACTAGAGAAGAACTATCATTTTGGCCTCCAGCGGAGGCCAAAGCCCACTCCATGGCTCCAGACTGCAACAGACTGGACTAATTCCAGGAGGCAGAAGCAAACGGGGACACGGACAAAGGGGACTTTGTTTTCAACAGCTCTATGGCCAATTCAACCTACCCCTCTAGCCACCGAGAGGATATGCTCTGTCCCCTACTGCCACAGGAAGCACACGGAATTCAAAAGGCAGGAGTTGACATAAGACTAGAGCTTATTGATTCTGCAGCACCCATGCCGCCACCTTCCCTGATCGAAATCAAGAGGACGGGGAGGGAGGAGGGGAAGGGGTGTCACTCTGGGGCCCACATCTCAACGGATGTTCAGGCCCTAGTTCCAGAGGCAATGAAAGAAAGGCAGGGGGCAGGATGGGGGGTGGCACAACAACAGCACAGTACACACACAGAATGTCAGCTTCAAACTACACGTCGGCAGGTATCCAGTAGGAACGCCCCTTCCCCCGATGTGGCTCTCTTTCCTAGCCACAGAAGGTGGGGGTGGGGGTGGAAGGAGAAGGGTGCTGTGCAGGTGGTAGCTCATTCCCAAGGAAGATTTCCAGCCCGTTGAAACTCAATTATATCCAGCCAGCCAAGGACCAGAGTAAGAACTCCTGATGTCAAGTCAGTTTTAGTCTGTGATCCCAGGCCAGATTTCTGACTCCATAGAGGAAAACAGGCCATGCGTGTGTCAAAATCCCCACTCCACAATAAGGCAACTTTTTTAAATATTATTTTTAAGGACAAAAGAACAAAGGGCAAGAAGTCGCTTTTTGTGGCTTGGGGTTGGGGTTTTTTTTTGGTCTTTTGTGGTAAGTTTTGTCCTTTTTTTGTCATTTTTCAAGGGACAGAAAAGTAAAATAAAATAAATCATCTTTTAACAGGGTCTCTTCTTCAGTGAGCAGCGTCTCTCTGGGTTTGGGGAAAGGTCAGGGACTGGAAAGTGTATATGAGAAAAGGGAAGGGCCCTGCCTTCCCTCCCCAAGCAGCCACTTGCTGGGCCAGCCCCAGGCCGGATCCTTTGGTTTCCTCCTCCAAGGTCTGCAGGTCCGAAGGGCAAAGCAGGGATGAGAGGACTGGGAAGGGGGCAAAGGAAAGGAGGCCTAAGGAATGGTGGTCAAGGCCACCAGATGAAGGTGAAGATCATTCTCCGAGAAGCCAGGCAGGTCTACGGCTCTCAAATGGGAGAAATCGCCGCTTGACTGTGAAATTGGCAGTTTCCACAGGATAACGCCAGCCTGGGCATGGGTTGATGGGATGGCACTCTAGGGCTCTGTGCAGGCTGCATAGTAGAACTGATGGGACAGAAGAGAGGAAAAAGTCTCTGCGATCAGGTAGCAGGGGCTGTGGGCTGCCAGCTGTAGAGTTGAAGAGTGATTTTGGTAATATGGACGAAATTCTGTCAATAACTTAAAAACATATATATATGCGTGTGTGTGTATATCTGTATCTCTCATATAGATATACACACAGACTCATACACACATACACACACACACACACACACACACATATATATATATATATATCTATCTATATATATATATATCTATATCTCTCTCTCTCAAACTCTTCTCCTTCCCATCCTGGGCCAAATAAGTTGAGACATGAAGACTTGTGAGGGAAAAGTAGGGGGTGGGGATGGGAGTCTCCTTTTGATGGATCATCACAGTGGCCAGAAGCCAGTCTCTTATTGTCAAGTTGTGTGCACTACAGTGGCCTGTTCTTGGATTGTCCACCTTCACTCCAACCTCTCCATTCTCATAACCTTCTGTCTTCCTTCCCCAAGTCCAAATGGGAAACAGCCCTTCACTTTCCCAAAGTCTGTATGTCTGAGGGCTGGCTTGATATTTTGGCATCTTCCCTTGTAGACTGACTGGCAGGTGGGACATGGGCTTGGCTGGGCGCTGTGGCCAGTTTGCTGGAAGACTGGGACGGATATCGTTTCCTGACTTCTCCTCCTGCCGGCGCTGCGTACCTCTTGTGGCTGCCTTCCTCACCCATGGGGGGCTGAAACAGAAAGGACATGGGCCCAACATGAGACTGAGGTAGGGAGAACATCTGCTTTCCTATTCTTTCCTCATCCAGGGCACATGTCACTCAGGACAGAGACTTGCACAATGGAAGAGAAAGCACTAGTTTTGGAATCAAAAGGACATGAGTTCAAATCCCAGGTTGGATGTCTATTACCTGCCAGACCTTGAGCAAGGGGTGAAAGGGTTTGGATTAGAGGGTTTCTGAGGTCCTTTCTAGCTCCAGATCCAATGAGAACCAATATATGTATAGTACAAGGCCCTGAATTTAATTCAAAGGATCTGGGGTCCTAACACTACCTATCTCTTAGTTATCTGACGTTAGCCAAGTTTCTTATATGTATACAGTGGTCCCACTCAGCTCTCTATGTTTTCAGGAGTTCTAAATCCAGGCCACACTTTCATTTTCTGGGTGCTCCTTAGTAAGCTATTTGAGCCCTGAGTCTCAACTCCACCCTTTGCACAATAAGGATAATTAATAATGCTTCAATTTTTCCTGTCTCATAGGGATTTTATAAAGATCACTGAGATTACTATTAACCTTGCAACCCTTTAAGAGGTGTCCATCAATAGCCATCCTCTTTTCCTTATGATGCCACTAAACACCATTCATTCAATCTTCAGTGCTAGAATTAGGGTCTCACTCAAGTTTAACAATTCTAAGAGTCCTAGAGACTAGCAGGAAGAAGTCAAATGCAGCTTGAAACCCATGAAACCAAGGGTTGTAAGCAGAAACACTTGCCTTCCAATACTATCTTTCTCAGCTTATACTTTTGAAAGGTTTGTATTTCTTAATATCTATATTTTCTGTCCCCTTATTATAAATTCCTGAAAGTATTTTCCCTTTCCATATGCAATGCCATAGATGGCACTATCATTTAATTTTGCTAACCACAAAGTGACTGGGAATCTGGGTTCCCTAGACTTGAGTTTCAATAACCAGGATAACCACTGGGTGTCACTATGGGAGCATTTTCCCAGAGCTGGGGAAGGGCAGAGACTCAAGTCAGACTCGCAGAAAGAATGTTACCGAGGTGGAGATTTAAACATCATGTTGTCCAACCTCTAGGCAAGGAAATGAAGGCTTAAAGATTGTTCCCCTCAGATGAACTCTGGAACACATTGCTTAGTTCTACACACCATTATTTAAGAAAGGCACTAAATTCCCAGTCAGAGCACATGGGCCCTGCCACTTATTACCTTTGTGACCTTAGGGAATGTTTATTATTAACTTTTGGGGGCTCTCTACCCTCAACTTGTAAAATGAGAGGTTGGTCTACAAGACCTCTAAGAATTCTTTCAGGTTCCAGTTTAATCCAGTGACTAAGAGGGCATCCCTGCACATAGTGACACCCTGGGATGGGCAGAGATGCCAAGACTTACATCCACTCGGAAGTCTTCTAGACGTCGGAATTTGCCGAGGTATTCTTGAAGTTTGGGGTCAATATCCAAGTTTTTGGCTTTGGAATATTTTAAGAAGGCCCAGAACTTTTCCAGCCCATACAGCTGCCCTGTGGGAAAACAAAAAGTTTAGAGGCAAGGCCCACAAAACTTGCAGCTTGACTCCAAAGGAATGGCCACAGGCTAGCTTGAATCTTTGATCAAGTAGACTCAAAAGCTGCAGGAAATCTAGAGCCGCTCATGAAAACCTCTTTTCCTTTCAATACACTAACTCAAAGAGTCCACACTGTGATCCCTACCCGCTTCATAGTCCTTCACAGTCTCATCCTGGAAATCCTTGAAAATATCAGGTCGGAACTTCTTTTCCAGACCGTAACTGTAATATCGAAAAAGGCACTCCAAACCATACCTATAAAAAAAAAAGCAGAAGACTAAATTAAGCCTCAATTTTTTTTTAGCTGTGAAATGGGAACAATAGTACTTTCTGATCTAAAGACTAGACTGATAAATATTTAATGAGCAAGGCCTTATGTTAAATATACTGGAAAACAAAGGCCCACATATAATATATAATAAGGCCCATAAATGTGATAGCTTAGTTAACAAGAAGGGAGATAAAAATACAAATCATTAATAGCAAAAGCATGTAAGAAAGTAAGAATTACAAGGCTAGAGAATGGGTTCCCAAAAGGCAGAATCACTATTTATTGGGAAAGGGGCAGAAGAAGAGAGAAGGAAAACTCAAGGCTGAGTACTGAATGTAGGCCTCTGAAAGACAAATCCTATTTCAAAAGGGAGAAATGGGTGGGAGAAAGAATATAGGTATTACCCCAATTTTTACAGATAAGAAAAGTGAGGCTCAGAGAGGCTGACTTGACAAAGTATCAGACAGAATCTGAACCCAATTACAGGAGCACAGATAAAAAGCAGAAAGTTTTTGAAGATCACCTAGTTCAGTTCAGGCCCAGAAAGACATTAAGTCAATGAACATACAAATAAGCAGAGCAAAGATATAATTTAAATACATATCTTCTGACTTTAAATCCAAACACTCTTTCTGCAATAGTACACAGCAGTCTTTCTGATGGGATAAAGAAAATTCTTTATCTGTGCATATAGATTAACTAGTAGGAACCAGGCTAGTTCTGTCACTCAGGACCTGAGTTACTGTAGTATGTCATTTCACTTGTTCTCATTTGCAACTGAGGGGGTTAAATTAGACCTTTAAGGAGGTCTAAAGTTAATTTCATCTAGGCTTAAAGTTTCAATTTAAAGTTCCCAAAGGCAACCAATGTTAATGAAGAGCCTGGAATTTATGTGGTACGCCTATAGTTTGAAAGTACTGGAATTAAACATTCAAGTCATGAGAGCTGTCTTCAAGTCTTTGTAGGGGTGTCAGGTGGAAGAAGAATTAGATTAATTCTATTTAGTATCAGAAAACAGAAATAAGGGGTAAAAGTTACAAAAAGGCAAATTTAGCTTCAATTTTTGGAAGAAATTTTTAAAAACTTCCAAGAGTTGAGAAGGGGAATTAGTTGCCAATAAAATAATGGGACCTCCCTCATTGGAGGTAAAGAAAAGATTGAACAGTTACTCCTTGTCAGGTATGTAACAGAACAGCCTTTTCTTGAGGTAATAGCTAGATTAGGTTAGTCTCTTCCAATCTAAAATTATATTAAGTCCACAGAACATGGGAGAATGATTAAATGTCATGAAGCAGAATTTTCAATGAAAATTAATGCTGTATTATGGCATACAGTCCAAGGAACATTTCTCCCAGCATTGGGTCCTCTATACAATAGAGCAAGCACATGGTTCATCAAGAGTTACTAAATTAAATCACTACATAAATGCAAGGGGCTTAAGCAACACCCAAATCCTCTTGTCCCAGCTTTTTTCCTCTCTGCCTGATCCACAACTAAATTTCCACTTGTCATCTTACCGGTAGCCCTCCTTGCCATCTTCTACAGCCAACTGCTTAAACTCTTCATACATTTTCTTATTGAAGTGATCCCGGAGGAAGAAGGACCAGAAGCGGAAAAGGGTATTCATCTCTTGGGACTGGCCAATGCCTAGCCGTTTCCGCTCTATAAATAGGGGAAGAGCACAAGGGATTAGAATAAGGGTTATGCTGGAGGGCAGCATGAGGAAAAAGCTTGCTCCCATCTACCCCCCCATCCATGCTTCCCATCCTACCGTGAATTCCAAGAGATCTCTAAGGTCCTTTTAACCCCATCCCACCCTAGATATAGCCAATTAGAGAAGAGAGGAGTGTCTCCCAGTACACCAAGGTTCCCCCTCTCCTGGATCCATTCTGACTTGCACCTCTCCTTGCAATACCAATGCAATTTTCCTGGTTCTCTTCCTAATGGAGATAGATAGCATCTCCTTCCTATTCCTTATTAGCTAAGTATAACTTATCTCTACCTTCCATTTTCTTTCATGTCCCAGTTAAAATCCTACCGTCTATAAGAAGCCTTTCCCAATTCCCCTTAATACTAGTGCCTTTCCCTGGTGATTATCTCCAATATCTTTTTTGTACATAGGTTTGCATGTTGTCTCCCTCCTTGAGGTCAAGGCCTGTCCTTTGCCTTTCTTTGTATCCTTGGCACTTAGCGTTGGGCCTGGCATCTGGTTGACTGAATGATGCCGCTTTCTTCCTCAACCACAGTTCTAGTCTCATACCATTAAGGCAGCGCCGACGATACTTGTGGTAGACATGTTGTGTGAAGCCATTCTCTTTGAGCAGCTCATGGGAAGGATGCTGGAACTTGGGTAGTGACTGTGGAGTGCAGCCATAGCTGCCAACAGCTGGGGTGCCCTCAGAAGGGCTGGAGCTGTGAGAAACAACACAACTTGCTCTGTTATCCCACATTTTCTTCAGTCTCTTAAACCCGCTCTGACTCTTTCTAGGGAAGAAAGTGGGGAATGGTCCCCAGCAACCACCAATAGCAAATTACCTTCCCCTGCCTTTTCACCTTTGTTTGTGCTGTTCCATGCACCTGGAAGGCCTAACTCTACCTCTCCAGGCCCCAAAACACTTAACTCTCACATCCACAGACTCAGATCTATTCCAATCTCCACAGTTTAGAGTCAAAGGTTCAGAAAAGGTTACTATTGAGAGAGTTGTTTAGTGTCAGAGATGGAAAAAAGTCCGAAGCTCTTTCCATTACAGAGTCAAATTTACCTTTCAATACAATTCAGTATTTGTGAAATGTCTATGTGCACTATGACCCAACTTCAACACCACCTCAACTATGATGTCTCCATGGACCCCCAGCTCTAAGTTATCAATTCCTTTAAGTGATAGATCCCCAAAAGAGATCTTTTGGGATGCTAAAGTCACCTCAAAGAACTTAATATACTTCATGTCATCTCTCCCCTATCATTCCCTATACTAGAGTATGAGCTAAGTTCAAGGACAATGCTTTATCCATTTCAGTACCAAGAAAAGTGCATTGTAAATCACCAGCACTCGATGTCTATTAATGACTGAAAACATTCCAATGACCCCTTCTTAGCTCAGAAACATGGTTCTTCTGGGCCAACATCCCTATCTGGCATTAAATGATGGCGACAGGGAAGAAAGGGCTACCCTATCTTCCCTGGCATGATCCTAAAGAGCTGGGGACTTTTTCCAAACATATAATAATGTCATTAAATAAGAGTATGTCTGATTCATAAATGTAAAACTCTTAAAATGATATGGGATAGAAGAGTTCCTTAAGCTCTCCCTCTCTCAAAAGTGCTATATTTACTTATCTGAAATAAAGCCACTTCCTTCAGAATTCAGAGTGCAAACCCATATCCCTAGTGTGTGATCAACAAATTCTTGTTCATCCTATTTAGTCCCTTCCTGATTTCAATCAAATCCCTTTCTCAGTCTTTACCATTCTTTCTAGACAAGATTGTTTCACTGCAATCTCTCTTCATTTACATGGATATTCTATCATTCCAGATGCCTCTGTGTTTATCTCAAAGACTACCTCTGCCACAACTCTGCCTCTGACTTCCAAATACCTGATAGATGCTGTCCGGGGCCTGTGCTCACGGGAATCCATGACCCATCCCACATGACACTCCATAGGTGGGTTTGAGCTGTGCCGTGTCTTCCTTTTTCGGGGCATCTGAAAAGATTATTCCAAGATTTGTTATTAATTAATTTGGCTAATAAAGGATGTGTGTCTTCTGAGGACCTTAAATTGTCTGCTGTTAAGATATCTTTAGTCCGGGGCAGCTAGGGGCGCAGTGTATAGAGCACCAGCCCTGAATTCAGGAGGACCCGAGTTCAAATCTGGTCTCAGACACTTAACACTTCCTAGCTGTGTGACCCTGGGCTCCAGCCTCAGGGGAAAAAAAAAAAAAAGAAAGAAAATGCAATTAATATTGTCATTGCTCTTGGAAATATAAGATCATTCATCTCTTATTAATCTTTCCATTCACTATCCTCGGAACTCCATCCTTCTAACCCACTTCCCATTCCTTTGTATGTTGTCTCCTTAACCTCTATATTTGTATTCACAATATTTAGGTACAGTGTTTAGGATAAGATAAATAATTAATGTTTTCTGATTAATTTCCTTTAAACCTGAGGTTGAATCAGATTGAAGCCTCTCACCTTGGCATCTATCGTTCTTCCTTCTTTCACCACTGGGTAAAATCGGGATGTCTGGCTTGCGTCTTTGAGTTGGGGGGTGCGGGGGGTCCGAGGAGTTCTGGTGTTGCGGTAATTCGGCGACTCTGGAACAGTGGTTGGCAGAGATCGGGCAATGGTTGAGGGCTCAGGGGCACCAAACAGTTTGTTGGCTAAGGCGTCTGTGGGAACTGTGGATATAGTAGTAGAAACTTTATGAAAAAAGGGTATGAACAGTATTCTATCTGAAGAGTAAGATTCAGAAAAGGGCCTTGGAGGTCATTTTAGTTTAACCTCTCACTGCAAACCAGAAAACTGAGGCCCAATAGGTTTCTGAGATCACAAGGTAAACTTCTAAATTCACTTTGCTAGAATTAGAATAGGCCCTACCTCTGGTTTTCTTTGACTTACCTTGCTGGAATCGTGGAGGTCCAGGTGGGACTTCTTGATTGGGGTCAACAGGAGGCTCAGGGGTCAATGTATCAAACTGCTCCCGACTAATCATATTTACTTTCTTGAAGTTCTCAACTTCTTGCTATAAACAGGGCAGTAGAAAGTGGGAAAAGAGGAAGACATGTCAAGAATGACAATACCACCTGGTCTCTGATTAAGGCTATACTAAGAAAAGTGGTCATCCAACTCTACAAGTTTTTCCTATCCCTTAATACAGTGTGGTTCAAAATAGGATGGAAGTCTTCCTGGAAAACCTTTCCAAATTAAGATTATCCTTCCATACCTAAAAAAATTCTCTTTTCATGAACCTTGAAAGAACCCATAAATAAGTTCTCCCTTGATCTTGCCACATGATTTACAGTCCCTCTGATAAATGCTTTTGTAGAACTCCATTAACATCCTCAGGTAAATCTCACTTTCTTCTCTGTCCCTTATGTAGCCCCAGGCTCTCACCTTGATCTGGGAGTACTCGGGCTCAAACTTCTCTGTCCACAGATCCTGCTCATAGTAGAAGAGCCCGTCGTTTATAACTTTGGCCAGCTCTGAACTCATCTTGGCCCGAGAGGTATGGTTACCAGTGCGATCACCCCCAGGGTGGCGCCGTAAGTAAGGTGGAGTCTGTGTGACAATGAGGATCTTGTTGACATCCCGGTCATCAATCTCATAGTCTGAGTCCTCATCTGACCAGTCAGTGAAGGTGTTCTTCCGTCCATCCATCTGTTCCATCTCTTCATCAAACAAGAAGTCTAACTCTTCTGGCTCATCTTGGTCCTTGGATTTCAATTGCTGAAGTGGAGCTGTCTGTTGTAGGAACTTGGGCTCCTCTGCTTTCTGAAAGACATAGCAAGGTAGGAGGATAGGGCAAGGCAAATATGGTTAAATGAGGCCCTTGGAAATAGTTTCCAAAATTGACCATCCAGATAATTGTGGCATTCACTAGCACAAATATAATTTCCTTATTTATTTTTACCTTTGAGCCAAAACCCAAACTTTCATTGACTTCAAAACTATAAATTCACCTATCATCCCCAAATTTTGTTTCTAACCCATTTATTTAATAAAAATTGGTTAACTGTGATTATATGTGTATACACACATACACACATGCCACTGGTCTGGGTTGCTGGTGAAAAGACAAAAAAGAAAAACATCTTCATCCTTCAAAGAGGTAATAGTCTACTAGATTCACTGATTCTCAATCTAGGGTCCATGAATCTAATTACGAGAGCACAAGCTTAAGACTGCTAGAGGTTCACAATAGTTTTTTACTTTTTTAGTTTTCTCAATAGTTTAAAAAAAAAAAAGGTTAAGAATCATATTAGAAAATGTAACATGTAAATGTATATATATATATATATATATATATATATATATATATATATACACACACACACACATAGAATTTGAGAAAAATTGGGGGAATTAGGGAGGGAAAATGTACAGAGGGGATTACATTTTATATAAGCTTTGAAGAAAATCCAAGGTAGAGGTCAAGGTAGGAAAGGGAAAGTAGAATCCAGAGAACAAATCTTGTCAGTCTGATTGGATTAAAGTATGCATGAATAAAATGTGTAAGTGTTGGAAGTCAGATGCTGATACATGAATGATGTAATCTCCGAAGCAAAAGGCAGCTACCATAGATTTCTGATAGTGGCAATGGTCAAGACCAGTGTTTTTCTAAGGCAGAGATCAAGGTAGAAAAGGGAATGTTGAATCCAGTGAACAAATCTTGTCAGTCTGATTGGATTAAAGTATTCATGAATGAAATGTGTAAGTTTTGGAAGCCAGATGCTGATACATGAATGATGTAATCTCAGAAGCAAAAGGCAGCCACCATAGATTTTTGATAGTAGCAATGGTCAAGACCAGTGCTTTTCTAAGACAGAGATCAAGGTAGAAAAGGGAATGTATAATCCAGTGAACAAATCTTGTCAGTCTGATTGGATTAAAGTATTCATGAATGAAATGTTTAAGTGTTGGAAGCCAGATGCTGATACATGAATGATGTAATCTCAGAAGCAAAAGGCAGCCACCATAGATTTTTGATAGAAAAACACTGGTCTTGACCATTGCCACTAAGGCAGAGATCAAGGTAGAAAAGGGAATGTTGAATCCAGAGAACAAATCTTGTCAGTCTGATTGGATTAAAATATTAATGAATGAAATGTGTAAGTGTTGGAAGCCAGATTCTGATACATTAATGATGTAATCTCAGAAGCAAAAGGCAGCCACCATAGATTTTTGAAAGTAGTGGCAATGGTCAAGACCTGTGCTTTTCTAAGAGTATTTGGGGAGTCATACATAAGATCTGACTAGAAAAGGGAGAAGCTTAGAGACCAATTTTGGGGGGCAAGGGGCCTACTACATGAAAGAATGGGAGTATCTGTTAAAATCCTCAGTGGATAGGAGACATTCCCTGCTACTCTAATTTACCTACATAATTATGAATCCAGGGTAATTGTAAAAGCTTACTGAAGGTAGGGATTGTATCTTTAATAATGCTAATATCACCTATAAAAGCATGGCATTTAACACGTAAAACCCTTTCATAAAAAGTTCTGTAGTTTGTCAAGTGAGGGTCACTACGGTAAAAATTATTTCTTCAGTCACACAACTAGTATATGCTTATAAGTAGTCTTGTAAGACTGCATTCAACATTGATGTATAAAAAGCTTGTTATCTTTTGCTTCTGGAACATAGTATTCCAAGTTCTTTTTTTACAGCAATGGCTCCTAAGTTACATGTGATCCTGATTATGGTTCCCTCAGAACTTTTTAATTCTTTAAGTTTTTCCTCAATGCTCTAGATTTTGGTTATAATCTTCCTGGGAGTTTCTTCCCAAGAGGTGATTAAAGATTCTCTTTCCATTTAAGCCTCTGGTTATAAGATTTGGGCAGTTTTCTTTTCTGACTTCTTGAAATACTATGGCTAAGCTACTTTTGGTTGTAGTTTTCAGGTAATCAATTGATTACTAAATTGTTTTTTTACCGGGTCAGTTTCTCCTTTTTTTTTTTTTTTTTTTTTTTAATATTTCTTGTTATCAAGTCATCAGCTGGTTTTTGATCCATTCAAATTTTTAGGGAGTTAGCTATCTGGATATGATTTTGTATCTCTTGTACCATGTTAATTCCTTTTTAAATTCATTCATACTTCATTACTTCTCTATCACTATCTCTTATTCCCTTTAGTGCTCTAGATAAATGAAATTTTTTCTCCCCCCTTTCAAGGCAAGGTTAGGGACTTGCATAGTTACATAGCTAATAACTTAACTATCTAAGGATAGATTTGATCTTCCTAATTTCACGGTCATACCATCTAGTTGCCCCTCTTATTCCTTTCTAAAAATATCTTTACCTCTTAAAAAAAAAATTCTTCTAATCATTCTAAACTTGTGTCCCATCTACTTTTCTTTTTGGGTTTTGTATATCATTTGAAATCATTCTTTCCTTCTGGGTTTGTGTCCTATACTTCCCTCACAATAAGTATTATGTTGGAATTTGTTTCTTCTAACAGCCTACTTCTGGGGGCAATATTTAGGTTGGTCTTGCTGTTGCTTTCTTTATTTTAGGAATTTGGGTATAAACTGGGATCTTCAAGTTTTCAGGGTTTCCAAAAGTCTTGATCTAGAAGATTCAGGTGAAGCCCTCCTGAAACAATCCCTGAAAAAGTGGCTTATTTGGGTTTGGGTCTGAAAAATACACCTGTGGTGCTGTTCTTAGTTGGATCTATAGTAGACTATTGCTGGACCTAGCAACCATCTTAGTTCTAAGCTCTCATAACTTCTTAACTAGACTGTAGCAATAGTTTTCTAATCTCTTTCCCTCAGGTCTCTCAACAGTCTAGTCCAACCACTAAATAATCACCAATGATTTTATATCTATATTACTTTTCTACTTAAAAAGTGATTCTCTACTGTGTTTAGGATGAAAATACAAACACTCCTTTTTTTGGCACTGAAAACTCTTTGCAATTGGGCCCTCAAACCACCTTTCTATCCTTAATATACATTATGATTTTTCATGGATTCTCAGCCCAGGAAAATTGAAGTTTTGTTCCTCCTCAATGACAGACTTTGCAGCAACTGTTCCTCACACCTAGAATACATCCCCTTTTCTTTTTTACCTCCCAGAGCCTAAGATCTTCTCTATCAGGCTTTTCTTTATCCTTCCAGCTGTGAGGAGGACCTTTGCCTTTCTTAAACTATCATTTTGTTTATAAAAGCATATCTATATGTACATGTTGTCAGTCTTCCATTAGAACAGAAGCAGCCTTAAGGGCAGATAATATACTGCTTTTGTTTTTATATCTCCAGTGCCTGGATTTGTGTTAGCATTAAACATTTTAATAAATGCTTACATAGTACAAAGCACATTATCAAAATATCTACTTTGTCCACCCACCCCCTTCACAACAACAAAAGTTCTAACTCCATTTCCCTTTTCATCCTTTTGCTTAGAGAAGATATTTTGTGTCTTTAAGTCTGACCTCTACGCCAAATTCCTGGGATCATTTGTGATTGTCTCCAATTTCCTTATGTTACTGAAAGGGCAATAGTAATTGCAATCTGTTGTGACTAGGAGTGTACTGAAAGACAGTGTGGTGAAAGGATAAATGACTCAGTCTGATGCAGATTGTCAGTCAAGAGGTCACAAGTCAGCTCAAAGACACCTTAGCAGGGTTCCTGAAATTTCCTTCTGGGCTCCAAAGCAGTAAATATCTCAGATGAAAGTTGAGGGTAGATAGGCCACAAGAAAGAGTCTACAGAAGAAGTAGGTGAAGCCATTTCAGAACGAATTCAGAATTTCCAATTTAAAAACCATCAAATCTAAGAAAATGAAAGAAAAACAGATAATATTGTGGAGAGATCACAGAAAGACGAAACACTAAATATATTACTGGTGAATTGTGAGCTGGTCTAAGAAATCTGGAAAGTAATCTAGAATTCTACTACAAAATGTGACTATGCTCATACCCTTTTGATCCAGATACCCTGCTACTAGATACCCCCAGAAAGGTCAAAACAGAAAAGTTGCATACATATCAAAATATTCATAAAAGCCTTTATGTCTATATGTGTGTGTACTTTATACTTGCTAAGATCCAGAAACAGCTGAAGTTTCCTGAATAGAAAAGGGTTAAACAACTGTGGCACACAAATGTTCTATTATTTTGCCACAAGAAATAAGAATTCAGAGAAGCATAAGAAGCTTCTAAGAATTGATACAGAATGAAAAAAAGTATAAATAGGAAAATAATATATATAAGGCTAAAGAGGAAAAGATCACAACTGAATTCTGTGTACTTACAATGGCCAAAAAAAAAGAAATAAAACAAAAGTGGCACCTTCACCTTTGCTAGGGGTGGTTGGGTAGGAACAGACACTGCACAACAGAAACATACAGGGCTAGAGACAGATCTTTTCAGCAATTTAAGGATTTTTGCTTAATTTTGCTTATTTATTATAAAGTGCTTTGGGGATGGGAATAGGAGAAGAGAGTTGGTGGGATATGGGATGAGAAGAGAAGCAATAGTGATCCCACCCCCACTGACCCCCCCCCAAAAAAGAGGAAAGAGTCACTGCATTTTTTTAAATGCAGGGGAAAAAAAGCAGAAGGGGGTTGAGAAAGGCACAGACAAGCAGGACAGCTTTGAAACTAATATATTTAATTTATTAAATAATTCTGAAAAGAAATGCATGTTGTACGTCGAGATTGATGGTTTCATGGACAATCCTCTTTTTGTGTTGTTCTTCTTTGTATATAGAAATGATCCTGTTTGTAGATATAGTAAGTTAAAAAAAAATCATCTACAACAAAAATGAAAAATAATCAAGTCCAACCCTTTCATTTTATAGAAGAGGGAACTGAGAAATCATTTGCCCAAAGTCATTTTAGTAGCAGCAAAATGGAGACGGAAACAAATCTTGATGAACCCCCCCCCTTTCAGGTATATGAGAAGGGCCTTTTATAGGGGATGCTATTTTCTGATGACAAAACAAGGAGAATGGTTTCAAATGTAGCCCTGTGGTGGTGGGGAAGGGGGGAAAGGGGAGGGGAGAAATATTAAATTTGAGGAAGGATTAAGTGAGAGCTATTATTAAATCAAGGGGTATGACAAAAGACCAAAGAAGAGTCCTCAAATCTGGGTCCTCAAGGAACCCTTGAGGGTGTGAGATTTCTGAAATGTGGTTCCGCCTCCAATTCTAGGACTTCACCGTTCTCTGGTACATCTGGATATCTGTGTGTATGCGCTGACACATCAGGGTCATCCCATGCTGGAGTGAGACAGGTTAGGACTAAGACACTAGGAGGAAAGGGAGCAGGGAGTGAATAAGGGTGATTAAGGCAAGCAATGGTTAGAATACACTGGCCTCAAAGGCCCTCCAATTCTTCTGTAGAACAAAAATCTGATTAAAGAAATTCCCTGATGAATATATGGCAAAGCAAAAAGAGCAATCTGCCCAAGTCCCTTCCCCATCCAATACAAACCTTGGGCTTTGCTGGAGAGGGCCGAGGTCTCTTCTTTACCTCTATCCAATTTTCTGAATCTAGGTCTGGCAGGCTGGCTGAGAGGCCTTTTGGTAGCGTCTTTAGGTTGCTGACCTCCTCTGTCTTAGTTGGCACAGGGGTGGCCGAGCGTGGAGAACCTGGTGCTGATTCTGGAGGGAGTGCTGGGATTAGAACAAGCTAGGGCCTAAGTCTTGAACTGTTCCCACAGTTTTCCCTCTCTCAAGTAGAAGGTAACATTTTTTCATAGGTGGTCTCCCCAGTTTTGCTCCCCATCCTGCCAATTTCCCCCACTGACCTGTCTCCTTCTGGAAACTCTGTCGGGGCACAAACTCAGGGCAGTTGATGAGCTGAGAGAAGTCAGTCTGGGAATAATCTGTCATCGTGGGTCCTGGTAGGGGCCATTTCTCAGGCTGCTCCTTCCTCCGGATTTTCTGCTCTACAATCTCAACCACTTTGCTATCCTTTAGGGCCTATACAAGGAATATGCATGTACAGTGACAAAAAAATTCCCACTTGTGTTGGTCAGACCCCACTAAAATTCTAGCTAATAGGCAATTTGGGGGGCAATCACCAATGCAAATTGAAATGGGCTGTCCTCCCACCCCCAAGGCCAGCACCCTTCCTCCCCTACCAGGTCCTAAACTCTACTTTCCCCATTCCCTGCAGTGTCCCTGCTCCCTGGCACCTGGATAATGAGGCCCACTTCAGTAGTGAGGGCTTTCACTCTGTGGAAGGAGGCAATGAGGGTGATGGGAAGGAAACCGTCATTATCCATTTTACGCCGTAGGAAGAAATCTCGCTCCAAATTGTCCACACTGAAATAGTATTCGCTATTCGCCAGGAAAGAAAGAGGAGATATGAATAAGAGGAGGGTGGGGAAAGGACACTGTGCCTTTTCTGCACACAATTCTCTATAGCTCATTAACATACACTGAAACCTTTCTTCTCAGAGTCCTTCAGCAGCCCTTTTCTACACTTAAATCTTTCATTCCCCAAAAAGGCTCTGTGCTCCAGGAATGGTACCCTCCAAAAAAGGGGAGAAAAACCTCCTAATAAAACGAGTGGCAGTATATTGTAGCAGAGATACAACAAACTAACAATATGGCATATGACTCAGATTAAGAAAATGGTAGGTTTAAATCCCACTTCAGATACTAGTCAATCAACAAGTCATTGAACCCCTGTGCTTTGGTTTTCCCATGTTTAAAAAAAAAAAAATGCAATAAAAAACCCCCATCCACTAGGGAGTTAAAGGTATTTAACGACAATCCCATCTCTTATATAGTGCCTTCTTGACTAGTACCCAACCTCCCTCTCAGTGCTTAGCAAGGAACTGACTTCAAAGATGATACTCCCATGTTGTTGATTTGAATAGACATGGCCTGACAAAAGTCAAAAGAGGCAGAATAAAATAAAGAATTTCAGGTTTAGAGCTAGAAGGAATTTGAGATCTATGTCAACCTCCTCATCTGTAAACACGAAAACTGACATTCAGAGAAAATGACTTGCCCTATGTCACACAGAAGAACCTATATCTGAAGTTAAGTCTCATGACTCCAAATATAGAATGCACTCCTTAATATCATACACTATCTTATTATTCCATTCGAAACCCAACCAGGTTTCTTAGGCCTTTGAATTCCTTGCCATTCCATCCCCCCACCCCAGCCCAGGAGCACAATCATTCTCCCTGAAGCCAGCCTTGATAAACTCCAACTCACATCTGTCGCTTAATGTAGTCTTTCAGCAGCTCCTGGTCCACATTATATAAATCATTGCTGCTCACATTGTCAAAGTAATAAGTAATGTTACTTTGGTACTTGGGTGTGCGAGAGCCATCAGAGCAGTCATACTTTCGGTAGCCATACTGGTAATCAAAGTGGGCTGTGAAGCGGGAGAAAGGAAGAGAAAGATGTTATCATATGATGGAAAGACAGTCTCTTTCTCTGTGAGGGAACTTTCCTGGGAAGGACAGATGGCTGCTGAGGGAACAAATCAGACAAAGGTGAAAACGTGGAGGAATAGAAAGACCACCATTCTGGGAATCCTAAACTTAAGATTCCAGATTTGATTCTGCTTGCTTGGGCAAGTCACAACTTCTCTGGGATTGCATTAGACACTAACCTCTAATAGCTCAAGTGCTCTTTTAGTTCTAATATTTTTGCATTTTAAGGACCCTCCCAGATTTAAGTCCATATGAAATTCATAAAAGGAATCCAGAGTTAGATTTTGCTAATGGCCCCAGCTTAGTGGGGGGAAAAGGAGGATTGATTCAACACTCCCTACCCAAAACCTAAGCACTAGGTCCTATTCCCCTCACCCCATTCTCAGCTCTCACGTACATCGAGTGTTGCCCCGGCCTCGGCCCCGGCCTCTGCCTCGCCCCCGGCCTCGGCCCCGGAACGCGCCCCGAATGGCTCCCCCCTCACTCTTCACGCTTGACGTCTCATCATGGTCAGGCCAGGCCCTTTCCTGTTTGTTGTCCGGATGCCACCCCGGGGAAGAGGGAGGGCCTTGGCTCAGTCCTGGAGAGAAGGGGGAGGGGTGGGGTTCATCCACCTGGGGGATACCTCCTTTCTGCCCCAGTTCCCTATCTACCCCTGATAGCTTCCCACTCTCCAGCCCATCACCAAGAAATCCTCCCTACCCAGGAGAGCTCTCAGGTACCTTTGACCTCACCACGGCTGGCAGACGGGTGGCGAAGCTGCTCATTCTGGCGGTTGGTACGTAAAGCAGTTTTGTCTCTGGCCACATCTGACTTCATGTCTATTTGCAATGGAACCCACTTGTGTTTGCTCCCTGGGGAACATCGTGAGCACGTGAAACACCGTTAGGGGAGAGGGGGGGCTTTTCAGTGACACCTTTTCCCACCCCCTCCCATAGATAGAATGTCCACTTTATAGATCTGGTCCTTCCCAGGGTTTAGGCCACTTACCTTTCTTCTTCTGTCCAGATTTCTGGCCATCATCATCCCCATTTTTCTCTTCTCCAGATTCATCTGACTTAGCCTTTGGACTTTCCTTATTGTCACTCCCATCTCCTTTTTCCTGTTCCTTCATGTCCTTCTTCAGAGGTGGTTTGCGAAGTGGAGCTGGCTTATGGGGCTGGGGCTGGAGGAGAAACAAGGGGTTCTTCATAAATAATCCAGTAGGAGAGAGTAAATCAGTCAGGGTGAGGTATCCCCCCTGACCCATCATGTTTTCCTAAACAACATTCCTACAAAGAAGAGTGTTGAAGGAAAAATACTAAGTAGTTTAAGAGACCTGGACTTGAGTGCTGGTAAACCCATGAGCAGGCTGCTTAACCTTAACTACAGGGAATTTCTTCTATAAGCAAGGTTAGGGTACAATATATGGGGCTAGACCACAGCTCTAAGCCTTCCTCACACACCTCCTGCGTGATCCTAGCTAAGTTACTTAATATCTCTCATGCCTCACTTTTTCTTTAAAAGGGGACAAGTGCTTATCTCATGAGGCTGTTATGAGGATCAAAAGAAGGGCCTAGCAAACCTTAAAGCACTATAAAATTTCTTGCTATTTTTATTATGATTTTTTAAATATGGGAGATGATAATTCCTGGTTAAATTAAAATACTAGAATTTGAATTCAAGCTATGATATTTACTATGTGATCATTGGCATATCTCCTGGTTTCTCAGTTTCCTCATCTGTATTTGCTTTGTCTACCTCAAACTTACTGAAATACTGTGTAAATTTTGAAATATTTACAAGAAGAAATGAGTTATTACTATTATTATCATCACTACTAATCTATACACAGGCCTGCTGGCTACTTAATCTGAGAAGTGAAGTCCTGGACAAGTTAGGGCCTGAAGGGATTGAGGATCTCCCCTTGTGGGAAAGCTGAGGAGAAGCCAGACCCAGGGTCATATTACCATCCAGCAGAGGGAGAGACTCAAGCACACTGGCAGTCACCACCAGCAGACCTGGACAGGAATGTTATCCAGCCTGCAGTCCCAGAATAGCAGTATGGAATAAAGAAACTAGGGGACAGAAAAGGCCTAACAAGGCAACCTAAGGCCTACAATCTTTGGGGGAAACTATTCTTGGCCCCTCCTGATCAGGAATTCAAGAACCCAAAAACATTCTAACCAAAGAACTTAGGCTAATGCTTAGTCTAGATCATGGTAGTAGGTATGATAGCACTCCAGCACAACTTCAATTTTATACTATTTCTCTTCCCACCCCTATCTTTCTTCTGGTTACTAGGCCCCAGAAGTCACAGGTTAAGAAACCAAGTTGGTGGGGAAGGGTAAATACAAGCTGATCTCAACTGAACCCTAGTCTCTTACCTGAACACTCTTGTGGGCTATCTCCCCAGGTGTGGGCCAGTTGGTAGCATCTCCAAAGTCACTAACCTGCAAAGCAAAATTAGATCATTCTCTTAACAACAATGTGCCCTTATTACCTTTTCTCCCCTTATCTCTCAATTCCTTAATTAGTATCTTTATTAGTCCCCACACCTCCCACCTGTGTTTAAAAATTTGCCATCAAAGCAGTGGGTAACTGGAGAGTGAGATGAAGATGGAAAGATTCAGAATCATCTCCTCCAATAGCCACTCTAATCCCTATCCCTAACCCTGAACAGCTGCTAGTTAGGTAAAGTCTGAAGGGGAAGTGACAGCTGGTACCATAGATGGAGTAAGCTCCAGGCTGAAAATCTCGTAAGGCCCTAGGAAAACTGCTCCTGGAAAGCACCTCCAGTTGATACTATTAACATACCTTGCTACCTTTTCGAGGTTTGGGGTTGGCTGCTCTCACCACTTTGGCCGGAGCTGAATGCTCTATGGGGATAAGATGAAAAAGACATTGATTGAAGCAGAGGCAATCAGGAGAAAGTGCACAATCCTGCCCTCTCCCAAATGAACTTCTATTTCCTGTCCCCCCTCTCCCTCTGTTGCACAAATAGGCCCCAAATCTGAACCTCCCTGAGTCTGGTAAAGCCAATATTGGAGGGAAGTAAGGGTTGAACAAAAAAGGCTCAGATGATCTACATTCAATGGAAACTAGCTTCTCCTCAATCCTCTTGTTATCCGCAGACTTTAAAAGCAGGGCTGGGATACAATTGTGGAGAGGAGACCCAACCAAAAAAAATTACAAGTGGAATGAGGCTCAATGTTTCTCGCAGTGTATAGCAGGTGTGTGTATGCGCGCACACATACATATGTGTGTGTGATATCACTGAAGGCATCCTGCTAGCTTTCTAAAGTTTACAATCCTACAATCTTTATAGTAATCCCTTCTAACATAAGCTAAGTGGGAAAATTCAAGCTGAAGAAAGCTTAGATTCTGAGCTTTTTTACCTTTTTGCCTCAATTTTCTAACAATCTCTGGATTTAATGAGTTAAGGCAAAGGATAGGTCAAATTCCACTTTTTTGGTGAGCTTTCGTGACCCAGGTTGATGAATACATTTCTATCAGTGAAACATTAAACATATCTACATACAAGGAATATGCATTAAGTAGGATGTTAGGCTGATGCTGAATCAAACCCAAGCTTCGAATTCCTACATTGAACATAAAGATCTTAAGATCATCAGGCCAAATCTAAGTCTGCCACACTTGATCTAAAAGCACTATGGGAAGGGATGTTAGTTTAGAGAACACAAAGAGTCACAGAGATACCAAAAGAATAATCAATGGAAAAGATTCTAAGAAACTGGAACTAAGAAACACAATATAATCTCTATTAGGGATTCTTCCTGGGGGCAGCTAGGTGGCGCAGTGGATAGAGCACCAACCCTGAATTCAGGAGGACCCCTGTTCAAATCTGGTCTCGAATACTTAGCACTTCCTAGCTGTGTGACCCTGGGCAAGTCACTTAACCCCAGCCTCCAAAAAAAATTTCTTTTCCCCTAATTTTTAGCTCTTTTGCTTTATTATTTCTACCTACTACAATATAGACCAAGTCACTCAACTTTTATTGTAAATAAGATGATCTAAGGTTCCTTCCTGCTTTAAATCCAATGATGCCATAAGGTATGGGAATATGAAAATTAGGGCCATCAGGGAAAAGCATAGAAGGTAGAAATGGGGAAATGATACTGTATACCCTCGGAAGGAAAATCAGAATGGGCTCCCAAGAATTCAAACAATTAGAAACCTGAAGCTGTCAGTCTATATGTCTCCCAAGCCTGGTAATACAGAGTCCATATTACTATTCTTGAGATTCAGAGATTATTACTAAGGGACAGTCTTCCTCCAGTCACATAGGAGACCCTTGCTTTGCCAAAGAATAAAAATAGATAGAGGTGGTGAGGAATGAATGAGCTAAGATAAGTGAATATTTAGGTAGTATAGCATAAAAAGAATCAAGGCTTGGATTCCAGTGTCAGTGCCAGTCCCAGTTCTTCTACCTGGCTGAGCCTCAGGTTCCTTCTCCTATAAAATTAGGAGAATTGTATTATATGATATCTGAGGTGGCTTGGGTGGTAACATTATTATTAACAAACTCTATAATAAAACTCTTTTACAGGTCAATCTTTCAGGGAAGAAGATGGACATTCAATGATATAGGTGAATTTCATCTATTTCTGATGAAAAGATCAGGACTGAACAAAAAATTTTATCTCCAAACACAGAGTTCAAGGGAAACATAAAAATGTAAAAAAGAATTCTTGAGAAATATATTTCTGTTATAGGCATACGTTTGATTTTATTATGAAAATATGAAAAAAGAAACTTAAGGTGGAAAGGGGATTGTACTGGACAAAAAGGTAAAAAGAGGTAAAATAGGAGAAATTACATCTCACAAACCTATGAACCTTCCTGAGATTTTGAAGAAACAACTTCCCACCACCAAACACTAATCTCTCCCACCAGGCCTCTCTAGCCCTTAAGTTGCCAATATAGCCAGAGACCAATGACCTTGAAAGCCAACAAACCTTTTAGGACTCAATAGCCAAGGTTTTTCTCCAACTTACCTCCCACCTCCTTCTGCTGCCTTATCAGCTAGGTACCAGCTGGAGAAGATGACATTTCCCAGACCCTGAGAGGACAGAACTCACTGAGCTGATTATGAAAGAAATGTTCTACTCTTTGGTCTGACCAATGTTCCCTTAATGAGCAGAAAGTGTCCCCACCCAGCTTTTTACCGAAGCATTCCTGACAACAGCTCCCTAGAGAAGACACTGCTGCTTTAGAGTCACCCCACACAGAGGTAGGCTACAAATTAAATCTGAAACTGCCACTGGTCTGTTTTCTCCCCCCCCCCTCCTTCAGAATACACAATAATTTTCACCTACTCGCTCATATTTCCAATCAGCCTGGCACTGCCCCAACCTCTGGGACTTCCCAATAACTTGGTGTGATTGCCACAGTGTATTGGAAAGAATACTTAGACTGAAGTCAGAGATCTGGCTTTGAGTCTTAACTGTTGAATATTCACATAACTGTGATCCTAGGCAATTTTAACTATTCATTAATTTTCTCACTGACAAAAAACCAGGAATGCCATTATTTTCATGAGTTACTACCATTTTGTTACGAGGAAAGTATTTTGTAAGCCTTAATTATTAGATTATTATTAAGTATTATTATTAAGTATTATTATTATTAAGTATTAGAGATTTAAAGTTGGAAAGATCAAAAGACCACCTTGTTGCTGAGGAGGTAAGGTCTCTGGCTGGGATTTATCAAGGGCAATCTGATGCTGAACATCTTTTGTTACCTGTTGGTAGAATGTTCTTTATCATGCAATTCAGGCCCAGATAGACTTTTATGATTAGTGATGACTTATTGAGAAAAAGTTGGACCACCAGAATGTGATGTATTATGTGCTCGAACAGAATTGTCTATACTGTGATTTTCCAAAGTCTGATTCAGTGTAAAATCAAGGGCTCCAGAGGTTGCAAATTATACCCCCAAAATCAGTTATTTTAAGAATCAGAGACAGAATTTGAACCTAGATCTTCCTGATTCTAAACCTCTTACTTTATCAATTTAACCATCTGAGCTTACTTCAAATGAACAATCGAGTCAGAATCAAGCCTGTGAAGCCTTTTTTACTTAGTTATATAGCTATATATAGCTACTGTTACAATGAATACACCAGGGTAGCTGCTCTAGACCAAAACACACCTCTAACCCTATGATTTTTCAAGGGAATTTCTCCCTGCCTCTGATGGCACAATACTTCCAAAAGTTTTGGAACACAAAGTAAGAAGATGACAAATTAAGGAGTGCTTGGCTAGTCCTATTCCAGAGTGTGACAAGCATGAAATTGACATTGAACCTGGGTTGAAATCAAGACTTATACCTGTATGACTTTAGGCAAGTCACTTTCTTCTTCTTGGAGCCTGTTTCTTCAATTATAAAGCCAGGGTGAAAGTAAACCACAGAATAATTAAGACTCCTTTTAGCACTTAAATTTTATAATTCTAATCTACATGAGCATCTGAAACAAAATTTACCCTTCTTGCCACAACCTGTGGTCTCTTACTCTTTCCACTTTTGGTACAACTTTACATTCAAAAAAGTGAGAGGGTTGCAGTGCTAGGAGCCCAAGTGTTTTATAATTGGGTGGGGAACAAGTCTAGGAGATAGAGCAGACAAGGGCTTTCCTGGATTGGAACATGCTTTTTTTTTCCTTTTTAAAATTAAAAAAAATTTTTAATTAATTTTTGTTGTTATAACTTTTTTTTGACAGTACATATGCATGGGTAATTTTTTACAACATTATCCCTTGCACTCACTTTTGTTCCAAATTTTCCCCTCCTTCCCTCCACCCCCTCCCCTGGATGGCAGTCAGTCCATACAGGAACATGCTATTTTTAAAAATTAAATAGCAGCAACTCACATTTCTGTAGAGTCACAAGAATTTATAAGGAAACTTCTTCAGAATGATCCTTCGAGCAAAGAAGTATAATTATTATTATCCTTAATTTTCAGATAAAGAAACAAACTTTTCTGAAGTCTGGTATCCAAAATATACAAGGAATTGAACATCAAGAACCATTCCTTAGTAGATTAGTGGCCAAAGATTAAAAATAAATTGTCAAAAGAACTATAAAGAGCAACAGTTACGTCAAATGTTTCAAATCACTACTATGGAAATATAATAACAACTCTGAGTCTTTACCTTCCAAAAATCAGAGTGGGTAAGAAACAACCAATTGGTGTTAGAGAAGCTATAGAAGAACATACTTTTGCTGAAGGTGTGAACTGTTCTAACCTTTCTGAAAAACCATTTGGACTTAAAGAAAAATAATATGCATAACTTATAACATACTTTTTTACTATCTCATACAGAGTTAGGGGGCCATGGATGGGGGAATATTACTTAAGTAGTATGTTGGTTTTGCTTAACTTTTTTTATGTATTATAAGGAAGTGTTCTCATTGGAGATATAACAGGAATTATGATATAATAACAAAAGAGATCAATAACATTTCTCTTCCAAGTTCATGTTAATCATACCATACTTAATTTTTTTGCCTAGACCTACTCCTTTTCAATTAAGATTTAAAAAAAGAAAAAAAAAAATCTTCCATTTCTTGCAGCAAATAGACTGAGACATGAGCCATAGATTCCAGACTATCAGGCAACAGGAGTACCAAGGAAGCAGTTTATAACGCCACATTGTATCAGTACTGATCTGCAGGGGGACTGCAAGGGGAAACTTATGAACTATTGTGTCCAAATTCTTCCCATTTATCCCTTTTCTTGCTTTCCTAATCAGTCATAACAGATCAGATCTTCCCTAAAAACTGTATTTACAATATATGTGGCTAATGGATTTTTTTTAAAGTAGTCCCTGACATAAAAATCTGTCAAGAAGCATTTAACAAGTGCCAGGAACTATGAGGAGTACAGGGTATTTAAAAAAAAAAAAAAAAAAAGGCGGGGAGAGGGGCCACACAAGATCCTTGCCCTTAAGGAGATTAAATTCAAATGGAAGAGACAAGTGAACAGTTATATACTAACATATGAGAAACAGGGAAGACAATCTAGGGAAAGTGAGAGGGGCCATGACAGCATGGTTAGGCTCCAAAAATGTAAAAGGTAGGCACTGGACTCCAACCCTCTCGTTTTATAGATTTTTTTCAAAGATAGTAAAACTAACTCCCTCAATTTGTATGAATAAACACAAAGATGACCTCAAAAAAAAAAAAAAAAAAAAAAAAAAAACACACACATTTTTCAAATCTACTTTATATTTGAGAATAGACAAAATTACAGAGCTAGAAGAAATCATCTGGATCCAGCCCACAAAGGGGCTAAGGTGATATTCCAAGGCAGGCATAAAGTCAGGGCCTACAAATTCAGTTCTGCACCCCAAGCCCTGAATTCCTACTGACAATAGGTACAAAATAAGGAGAATAAAGGGGTTCAGAGTCGGACTAGGTCTTATTTGCATTTGATGCAAAAGAGGCCAAGCTAAGCCAAGCCAAGCCCAGGGCCCCCTCAGAGCTGACTCAGCAATCCAGATCCCAAAAGGGGAGGAGACTTTTCCTGTTCCTGGACTAGGTATTTAGAAAGGGATTTTTAAAATAGTGTATATTAAACAGTGTATTCTATGCACAGAGCTCTGAGTAGCTCAAAATAATGGCTTGCTTAATGAATGAAAAATGATGAACCATCAGGAGATGACTGAGCCCAAACCATACTCCTCAGCTCACTCCAATACCAGGGTGGGAGGTGGAATGGGGAGCCAGAGTAGAATATAACAATCAGCATCTTCCTCCCACCTTTTAGGGAAGCCACGCCCTGTGAAACTCCAGCAGTTTCTAAGGTAACAAGCAATTCCACAACCCCAATTAAGATGCTTTATAGATCTAAATAATGGTGCTATTAATCTTTAGGGAAGAGAAGAGGGAAAACCCATATAGAGAGCAGTGTAAGTGAAGGAGGGAATTCTGCCCAGTTTAACCCAGTCCATGACACCAAAAGGTTTTTCAAGACAAGGGGGAAGCAGCACTAATAGCCAGAGCTAAAGGTCCAAAAGCAGTCCAAGAGCTAGTTACCTCAATTCAATCAATTAATATTTATTAAGCACCTATCAAGTGCTTGATTGAGTGCTATGCACTGGGTTGCCTTCAAGGACCCTACAATGTAATGGGAAAGAAAATATGCCAACAAATATATACAAAGCAAGCAAGCCACACATAGGACAAATAGAAAAGAATCAGCAGACAGAAGGCACTTCGAAGGAAGGTGGGATTATAAGTTGCAGTTAAAGGAAGCTTGGGAAATGGAGAAGAGAGAACATGGGGGAATGTCATTTAAAGACTAAGGCATTCATTCCTTCAGCAATGTCACTGATCCAGAGATCTTGGAGGGGAAAATCCCCTCACCTATATCATCTTTAAAAGGATGGAGAACAAGTTATAATCCCAAATCCATCTCTCATAAAACTCTTTCCTTCTCTGGGACTCATTTTGCATATATAAAATGAAAGGGCTGGATTTTTCTCCTTTCCAGTTTTAATTTTTTTTAAAAGACTGTAACCTCTTTCCATGTGCATTAAAGTTTCTGTTTCCAAAAAAAATGTCTATCACATAGAAAAAATGGAATTAAAAACCTTCTTTCTTTTGCTCATTCCCAGTTAGGAAGCCCTGGGCTCTGAAATCCTAGGACTGAGTGTAAACTCGGACAAGTCATAGAACCATTCAGGTCTGAGCTACAGGGTCGGGCTAAATAGCCTCTGAGGATCCCTCCCAATTCTCAATCTACAACTCAATGATCCATTTCGGCCACAAAGTATTCCCAGCTCAACAAAGACCCAGTCACTGACCCCATTACCCACATTAATTAATTAGCTTTTGCTCCTAGGGCCCTTGGGTGAACAGTATTTCCTCCTCAATTCTGGATTTGAGTCCCAAAAGGCTAGAGTTTTTGGGACAGGGAAGCCACCTCCCTTTTTCCTGAGGCTCAGCTCTATCTCAAAACAGCTCAGGGTGCCTTGGATCATATAGGTGAGGACCCTTCTAAATCCAGTCCTCTCCCCTCCCAATTAGGCATCAAAGGGCTTTTAGGGAAAATAAGGACTCCTCAGGACACTCAAGGCAACACAGAGACAACAGGGCAAGCTCACTTGAAAAGAATATTGGATTAGATGCTAAAAGACCCCAGGGTCACAGCTATGGTTTTACAATAACCTAGTGACCTTGGATGAGTCATTATGACCTCTACACTTCAGGGTTATTTGTAAAATGAGACTCAATTAGATCGGTATAATTAAACTTTTCCTGTGTCACGGACAGTCCCCGGGGAGTCTGGTGAAGTCTATGGACCTCTACTCAGAATGGTTTTTAAACACTAAAAGGACAGGTTAAGAAACCTGAAATAGATTTTTAATGCCTTTTGTAACTATACAGCACCTGAAGTCTTACCAATTAGGCAGACAAACTCAGATAGAGATGCTCCCCTTAGAAGACAAGCAATAAGCAATCAACACTTAGGGAAAGGAGCTATGGTCATATGATAAAACTGCACCCAACATCTCCCTATCCCTTACTCATGCTACCAAAGCATCTTGGCCTGGATCAAGTAAATAAGTAGGAAAGTAGACAGGCAAAACAGATGTCCCAGACTAGGTTAGGAGGGAGGACTTCAGTGAGAGGCAGAGAGAGGCAGGTAGAGAGAGGGTTCTATGATTTCCCAAAAATTCTCCTAAGGATTTTAACCCCAACAAATATTGACAAGCCCTAGTAAATGCCAGGGCACTCAGAACCAAAACAGCCTAGCACAATGAGAAAAACTCACCCTATGTTTAACTGTGCAGGGTGTATATATAGTATGGGGCTTTCTAGCCACCACCAGTACTGGACACATAAGAGAGTTCATTTTATATTCCCAAAGCACCAAATTACTCACCCCCCATCACAACAGAAATTCAAGAAATAAAGAAATTCAAGATTACAGCATGAGTATTTGTAACTTCAGACTATACTGATAGCTCTCCTCCCAATGCCAACCTAGATTAGCAGAGTGGACCAGGAGTCTACAAACCAGTCTAAGAAAACCTGGGAATGGGTGAAAGGGAAGAGGTCCATGAACTTTGGTAGAAAAAATAATATTTTTATGTCACTGTAATTAGTTTCCTCTTCTGTGAAGTTTCCTGCAATGACTCTTAGCCAGGGTTCTCTAGCTCCTGAGAAGTTTCACAATGCAAAATAGAGCTGTCTGAAGGAGTAAGGCAAACAAGAAGGAAGAAACATGGGGATCCATATCCCATCTCCCCACCTGTGATCATCCATCATGATCTAGGGATTGAGTGGTGGCAGAGCCTGCGAAAAGCTAAATGTTTTTTCAGTTATCAGGAGACACAGAGCACACAGATTTCCCATTTTTACCTTCCACTCCTAGATGCAAAGCAAAGGAACAAGAAACAGATTAACTTCAGGACCTGCTGTCACCTTGTATTCTAAATGCTAGCTACTCTCTAGGACTTCTTTCTCTGCCTATTTTTCAGAAATATCCTGCCCCCCAATCAAAAGGAATCAATGAACAATGAAGGGGAAGGGGAAAGAGGAGAGAAAGAGAACACACCTAAGAATGTCAAACCATTTTCTTCAAATCCACTGGAAGCCAGAGTGGATGGCTGAGCTGTGTGTGTCCCTCCCTCATCAAGGCAGCTTCTGGGTGGAGGAGCCCCTGACAAATAATCATGTGACCCCCCCTAGGCCGGCCATTTGAGAACCCCAGCCAACTATATTTAGTTCACAGTGACCTGGATGGCTCAGACCAACCCCCACCCCCTCACAGATGAATATATTCCAACATCCAATCCTAAAGCCTCTCAGATTCACTCACCTAACCCCAAGATCAGCCTGAATAAAAAGAATGAATGTTAGTGATCACATCAGCCCAGTCCTCCTGATGAAAGGGAAGTGTGTGTGATGAGATAGGTGTGTGCATGTGTAGGGAGGGCAGAGGAAAAAAAAATCTTTGTAGAGTTGCTTCGAATATGAAGTATTTTGCAAATCTCACAAATGTTCTATAGCTTACAAGCTGCAGAAATCCTACCTTGGACACTTACTAGCTATATGACCCTGGCAAAGTCATTTAACTTCTTTATAACTCAATTATCTCATCTTTAACATAAGGAGGAGATACAGCTCATTAGGTGATGGGTATATCCAAAAATAACTATAATGTGTGAAAAAAGGCTACCTACAGAAACTAAAAGGTAGACATTATTAGGTCTGTATTCCAAAGAAACCATAAAAAAGGGGAAAAGATCTGTATGCACAAAAATTTTTGTAGTGACAAAGAATTGGAAGTTGAGAGGATGTCCATCAATTGGGGGATTGCCAAACAAGTTGTGATACATAAATTTAACAAAATACTGTGGATAAGAAATGATGAACAGGCACATTTCAGAAAAATCTGTTAAGACTTACATGAATTGATGGTGAGTGAAGTGAGAAGAACCAGGAGAATATTGTGCATAGTTTAGAGCAACAATGACCAATTATGACCGACTCAGTTAATTTTTTTCCAGCAATAAAATGAAATATTGAAGACAATTCCAAAAGACTCCTGATGGAAAATGCTGACCACCACCCAGAGAGAGAAGGAATGGAGTCTGAATGCATATTGATGCATCCCATATTCATTCCTTCTTTCCCCTCAAACTGTTTCACCTTTCACAACATGAATTTTACATGATTGCAAACATATAACTTACATCAAATTGCTTATTGTTTTTAGGAGGGAGAAAATTTGGAACTCAAATTTTATAAAATCTTAATGTTAAAAATTGTCTTTGCATGTAATTAGGATAAATAAGGTAATTTTTTTTAAAGAAAAAGTTGAATAACATGAGAGAACTAGAAGTTGAGACATATGTTCAAATTTCAGCTCTGCTAACAATTTACTATGTGACCTAGACAAAATACTTCCCCTTTCTGAAACTATCAGTTTATTCTGTTAATCTAAGAGTACTGGACTATGGACTAAAGGTCCAGTGTGATTATAAAATGACATTAAACCAAGGCAAGGAAAGAGTCAAATCTGTCTTACAGTCCTAATCTCTCTCATTTCCCAAGGCAGATTGGCTATCTCTCTGGTTTTCATTCTCTTCATTTAAAAAGTTAAGGTTAAAAAACCTGAGTGTTTTTGGTTATAAATGTTTATGGTTATATTTCCTGGTCCCAAACTAAGATCCTTTCTGGCTTTATCATTTTATATTCTAATGTCCCCTTTGACTCTACTATTCTGTGTTTTAGATGTCAAAACTGAAAAGCTTATGATGACCACTGACAAAAGTTGCACTAGCTAGTTGATTCTTAATTCTTAACTGTTCACAACTATATTTCATTTTCTCTTTAGAGGCTATAGTAAAAAAAAAAAAAAGAAAAAAACACCTCACATTTTCACAATGTTTTTCCCATCTATGATTTCATTTACTCCTCACAATTAACTCTATGAGGAAGCTATAACAAGTGACTCGAGGTTCCAAGGACTTGTTCAGTACTGCTTGAACAGATATTAAGAAGCTGATCTGGAGTTTGAACCAGAGTTTCAACTCCCCATTATACTTCCTTTACCAGGCTGCAAAATAGCAATGTCACTATTTATGGGACTTTTTAAAACACTACAGACAATAGTAACTTTATGCGTTAAAAGAACTGGGATAAGATCCTTTGGAAGAGTTTAGATAGGAGCCAGGAGATAAAAAGGGATATAAAGCTGTCACACCTTATCACATACTTTTCAAATTCAACCCATATAGGAAACTGAATTTTGGATATAGAGATCCCTCAGAAAGCAGAATGCTAACATTAGAAAGGGCCTAAAATCACATCAGAGAAAAGAAAACTGAAGCAAAGACACAAGATCATACAGGTAGTTAGCAGAAAAACTTGGGACTTAAACCTAGAGCTTCTGATTACAAGCCTAGGACTTTTATAACAACAAAAACACACACAGTCTCTAAGATCTAATTGGGATACAATGTTAAAACTGGGAGAGACTTTTAAGATTGAGTACACTTCAAAGACAGACTATCAAGGGCTAGTGGGGACAGGTAACTTGCCCACGTTGGTCACACTTGGTGGCTGGTAAGACAAAAGTTTCACAGCCCACAAAACAGTAGGAAAAATACCCAATCAGGAGATTAGCATTAATCTGAACTATAAAGTATATGCAAAATTCCAATGTAGTCTGGGGTAATTGGCTTCCTCAAATGAAAATACCACAGATCCTAAGTATCTCACAGCATTTGTGAAAATCCAAGATGGATATAGAGTTCATAAGTCTTTCTAGGTTTTTCTAAAATCTGCCTATTCATCATCTTAAAGAGCACAACATTCCACCACAACTGTAACTGCTAAATATTTTTGTACAAATTACTTTTGATCTTTTAGTATAACAAACCTAGTAGTGCTGGGTCAAAAAGTGTGTATATGGAGTTGTTTTCCAGAATGGTCAAATCAGTTCATAACTCTACCAAAAACAAGTGTGCTTCAATTTCCCTACATTTCCTGTTACATGTCATTTTCCTTTTATTAGTCAATCTGATAACCAACCTAATGATTCTGAATGTGTTTTTCCCCCTAGTACTTGTGGAAAAATATACTGCTAAATAGTCTCAACCTAAATTTACGGATCATAGTATTACTTCCCAATTCAAAGAATGGAGTCAAGCTACACAGCCTTGTCATCCCTAACGCAAAACAATCCATCCTGTCCCCTTCCTTGATAACAGCCTCTTCAAATCCTACTTTCCTCCCAAGCTTAGCTCAAGAACAATTTCCTGCATGAAGCTTTTCCTTATTTTCCCAGATTCAGGGCTTCCCATCACAAATACCTTTCAATAATGTCAATGATGATGATAATAGCAGCTAGTATTTATGTGGTATTTGCAAAGGTTTGCAAAGCTGTCTATAAATATTATCTCATTTTATCTTCATAGCAGCCCAGGAATGAAGGTGCTATTATTATCCCTATTTTACAGACAAGTTAAATGACTTGTCTAGGGTCACAGTTAAGAAGTGTCAAATTTGAATTGAGGTCTTCCTGATTTCAGGTCCACTGCTCTGTGTACTATGTACTATGTCGCCATCTAGCTGCATGCAAACTAATGTGTACATAACTGTGTCCCCCACAATTGTCTATATGGGAGTTTTTGGAGCACAAAGTTTCCTTTTGGTGGTCTTATTGTAACCAAAAGCTTACAGTAGAAAGCCAGTTTCTCGGAAACTAAGCATTCTTTACTTTAAAAAGATAACTATTTCAATATAATTAGTTTTTTGCTTCAATGCTATGCATTTTAAATTATTATTGAGAAGAGGGTCATTGGGATTTACAGAGGAGTTCATGACCCCAAAAAAGCTTAGGAATCCTGAGTCTGTAACAAGCTCATTGCCTTTTAAAACATCTGTGGCAAAAGATAGCAATGTGTACCTGAAGGTCCCTGAAAGGAACAGAAGTAGAAGTCAAGCTGTGCTTCCCCTCAAGACATTAAACCGCTTCTTTGAATAGATAGAGCCTGTATTTAGGGACCTTATGACCATGTTGCTAGAACCTGTCTTGATCACTATAACTCACTCCTACCAGAAGTCAGTGCATGACTCAGCAGCCTGAGAGTGAGACAGCCCTCTCCCTTCTCAGAGCTTCAATTTCCTTCCACTCCCAATAAATAAGGATCTAGGGCTAACTATACAGCAAGGAAAGAGTCCTCTAGAATAAGAAAGTTGCTGTTTAGCTGTCCCCTTCTCTTCAAGCAAATATAGTAGAATATAGGGCGAAAGCCAGAAAGGACTCTTGAGGATCTGTCTAATCTAACCACTCCCCACAACCAACTTTACAGATAGGGAAACTGAAGCCACAGGGAAGTTTGCCCAAAGTCACAAAGGAAAGCAGCAGAGTTGTGGTTCAAACTTTAAACTTGTTTCCAATTTGTGGTCCCCCCCTACCTCTCACTAAGAAATTCACATAAGTCCTTATCTGTAAACCCTTGCATTCAATAATAAAGAGATGCCATGGAATCCTAGGACTGGGACTCTTAATTCCACCTTTGCTATTCACTGTATAAATGACATAGGAAAGCTATTTCACCTCCTTGGTCTTTGTTTTACCCTCTACAAAAGCTGTTGAACTAGATTATTTCTAAGGTCTATATTTCATATATTATTCATTCATGACCAGTTTTATTTACTTTATTGGGGCCTAATTGGCACACCAGAGGGATAAATCGTCCTCATGAATCAAAAAGTAAATAAAAGCAAAACTGATCATTTTGTCTAACATTCACCCTTTTCATTTACTCAAACATTAGTTAAATCATCAAGTTAACTGAAAAAGGTCATGCCAAATTTACTAGCTAGACAAGAGAAAGAATATGCATATGACCAAGACGTTTTTCAGATTTTTAAAGTCAACAAACACTTGTTTATTGCCTGAGGAAAACTGTAGAAATCAAGGCTGAGACTTCTCATTTTACAAGGGAAGAAACTGAGGCTCAGCTGAAAAGCAAGTGACCTACCTCTTCACAATCACATAATGAGTTAGTGACTTAATAATTGAACCTAATCTCATGACACAGGGACCAATGAGTGTTCTTTTCATTCCCTCACTATTCATTTTGTGCTCATCTATTGTTATTTCATTGTATTCACTTTCTTCACTCTCTATGCCTACTTTAATTGCTCTCCGTATCTGACATTTCCCTACAAGTGAAGTACCTATTCTGCTCAGGACCAAGAAGTATGCTCTGATTGGGAAGGGAATGACCCCATAATCAAACACATAGATTAGTGGAGAGGTGAGCACTTGATTCCAAGTATCAAGGATGCTGGTTCAATTCTGACCTCAGACACAAATTAGCTGTGTGGCCTAGCCAAATCTTTCAATCCTGTTTGCCTCAATTTCCTTATCTGTAAAATGAGCTGGAGAAGGAAATGGCAAAGCCACTTTAGTATCTTTGCCAAGAAAACCCAAAATGGGTTTCTGAAGACACAACAACCACCTAGAAGAAACCTAAGAAACCATCTAATTCAACTGTTTCCTTAACAAATAAGGAAAGTAAAAGTGACTTCTTTCAGGGTTACCAAAATTAGATAATGGCAGAGCTGGGATCAGATCTTAGGCCTGTCCCCTGAGGCCTAGCCTAATGCCTTGCCTACTATACAGAATAGAGAACAGAAGGGAGGCCAGAAAGAAGCACTGAGAAGCAGGACAGTTTAGAAAGCTATAGATGAACTTAATTCTATACTTAAAAAGCAAGCTGCAGTGTGTTTTACATACCACCCTAATATTCTGTCCTACCATGTATATAGGAATTTCCTAAAATGGAAAACTAAAATGTTGGAGTTTAAGCTTAGAATAAATTTAAAAAACAAAACAAAACCAAGCTTCATGTTTAAGACCAGGGCAACAGTGCTTTTATAGAAAGTGAGAGCCGGGCCTCAACAGGTAGATAAGTCTGATCATATGGAGAAAACACCAAAGGGATGATCACCCTGGATATAAAAATGGGTTGTAATGATAGGCTCTCATTGCATACAAAGACAGATGTTAGAGACCCTAGATTTCACAATCACAATTTCTGCTCTTTTCCTATTCACGATCCCAAGACACAACCAAGAAAACACAAAACTGGGCTTCTTCCCATACAGTGGCCTTAGGTTCACATAAGCATCATTCCCAGATCTGCTGACTTCAAGTCTAAGGCTTTGTATAGTATCACACCAAACCTTGAGAGCCTAATGACCTAATTCCTTGAGATCTTCACAATGGGTTTAATTTTGGATCAGAAGTGTCAAACTTGTGGCCCCAGAAGGTAATCCCAGAACCAAACTAAGATGTCTTTTAGAGACTAGAGAATCATTTGTCTTCCTAATAAATCCAGACCCAAAGTCTACATCTATCAGAATGGAGGTAACAGACACCCTTGGCCTCTCTAAAGGGAAAATATTTGGCAATTATTTTGACTTCTAGCAATATCCCAAGGTACTAAAGAGTTGCTGTTCTCACACAGCCCAATTAAGCCTCAGGAAATTGTGGAATCTCTCTCTGCCACCAGGGGGCCAGAACTCTGGGACTAAGGTAAAACTAACTACAATTCTCCAACTTTCTTCCGAGGTCACATTCTCCAAAACTCACCTGCCCTAAGGGTAGGACTGTGAAAGTCAAACACTTTCCAGGGATCAGAAGAACTCCAGGCTGGTCTAGTTTAAAAAAAAAAAAAAAAAAAAAAAAAAAGTAGGCCCCTCTAGGGCAGAAGCAAGAAACAATTACAGATCACAGACAGATACAGGGGCTAGAAATACCCTTATTTTACAGAAGAGTAAATTGAAGCTTAAACAGCTTAAATTGCATACCAACAGTCAAAGAGGTAAAAAGAAACAGCACAGCAAATTGGTAGAAAGCTGCCCTCCATCAAGAGGAGTTTAAATTTTGCCTTCCTCTTACTTAGTATGTGATTCTGGGACCCTAAGTTTCAGAAAAAGTTCCTAGATACTCACCTAGGAAGTTCCCTATACCAATGAAATCATAGATTCAGTCCTAGAGGTAAACTACAGTGACAGTCCTGAGATTCTGATATGGTGCTCAAAAGGCTCACAAAGTTGTACACTATCTTTGGAGTCAGAGGAACCCCAGCTAATTAATGAAGATATTTAATTCAACTAAATCAAATCTTAAATGCCTACCAAGTGCAAGGCCCTGCACTCGTTTTAAGTTTTCCCCTTTTGTAAAAAGTTATCACCTAGCTCAATCTCAATATCTTGCAGTCCTAAATCCTGGCATCCTATGGTTCCCTTTAAAGGAAGCAGAGACTGATAATGAACAGAACTCATTACTCTCCTAAAACTCAGTTTATCAACTCAGGTAACAATCATATTCCCAAGTTCTAAAATGTCATGAAAATACCTAACACCTGTGCAACCGTCCCTTTCCTCTAGGCCAAGAGGTTCTTAACCTGGGATCTGTGAACATTAAAAAAAAAAAAAAATTGGTTCATTATATTTCAATATAATGTAATTCTATGTATTTTATCTTACATATTTAAAATGTGTCATTTTGAGAAGACTTCAGCAGATTGCCAAAGTGGTCTAGGACTCTTACTCTAGGTCCAATTGAATATCACATGTTAGAAGATCAGTAAAGGATGACAAATATGTACTTTTCCTAATATGCTCAGAGTACCAGACTTGGTCAAGGAAAACTGTACAAGAGTTGCCTGGGATTTTTTTATAGCACTGCCGTGATGATGGTTCCTCTTGGGCTGGCGAAGTTAACAGAAGGATAGGATGGGTAGAGGGGCAGCTAGGTGGTGGATAGAGCACCAGCCTTGAATTCAGGAGGGCCCGAGTTCAAATCTAGTCTCAGACACTTAACACTTCCTGGCTGTGTGATCCTGGGCAAGTCACTTAACCTCAGCCTCAAAAAAAAAAAGATACTGGGTAGGGAATGGATAACCTTGAGTCACTAGCAATTCTTAGTAAGGAGATAGGTGTTAGGCAGAAAACTCAAGTCAATAAGCTCCTCATCCTAAATGTCAGCCCTACTTTCACCAGCTGCATGGACACTTTAGCTGCATGGGTCTTGGTTTCCTCAACTGGAAAACAGTAATCATATTTGCACTGGCTACTTGTGAACCTTAACACATTATTACAAAAGGACTGTTTACAAACCTTAAAGTACTATAAAATATGGATTACTGAAGAATCATTTTAAAAGATTAACTCGAGGAGCAGCTAGGTGGCATAGTGGATAGAGCACCAGCCCTGAAATAAGGAGGATCTGAGTTCAAATATGGCTTCAGCCACTTCCTAGCTGTGTGATCCTGGACAAATCACTTAATCCCAATCACCTCAGTAAAAATAAAACAAATTTTAAAAATAAATAAATAAATAAAATTTAAAAAAGATGAACTCTACCAATCCCCTCATTTTCTGGAGAGGGAGAGGAATGCAGTCACTAAGCACGTGGCTTCTTCCTGGGTGCAAACCCCCAAATGACTTAGCAGATAAAGAGTTCCCCAAAAAATGAAACCTAGGCAATCTACTCTCCAATAGTCATCTCCTCCAAGGTTAGATTTAATAGCAAAAATTCGATTCAATCAGCATTTATTAAATGTGTTTGCTGTTCCTGGCACTTTACTGGATATAAACAAAGTATAGCTTATACTATATATTAAGTACAGTAAATTTTAAGAAGGGGAGGCCATGACATTTTCAGGTTGATGGGTAGCAAAATTTCATGAGAGAAGGCAGAGCGAGCCTATGCTAAGTTTTAAAAGAGACTACAAATTCCAGAAAGTAGAGATAAAAGAATGAATGATGAGATAATCCTGATTCAGGAGGACCAGGTTTGTCTTCTGGCTCTACCCCATAAAATTGTGCAACCCTGGACAAACCATTTCTCTTCTGAATCTCAGTTCCCTCATTTGTTAAAAAAAAAAAAAAAAAAAAGACAATAACACATGTACTTCCTATCTCAGAGGATAAGTACAAATAAAAAGCAATTAAGAAGAGTGTGTAAAATTCTTTACAACTCTTAAATTATAATAGAAATGTTAGCTACTGTGTATATGCTCCCAAGATGAACAGTTGTTGACTTCCAAAGACTTCTAAGAGTACACAACTACTTCTATCACTGCTCAGAGGAAACATGGGATATGAATGAATATGGGCAGAGTGTTCCCAATGGAAACATAAGGCTTAAGTCCAAGGAAACCATAATACTTGGTTTTGGTAACTCCCATTTCTGGGATCCAGAGCATGATGAGCCTGAGCTGAGGGAGGAAGACCTGCTGTGGCCCATCTTAAAAGCAGCCACTGACCCAGGGTTCTGTTTCCAATCAAAATTTCCTTTAGTTGCTAGTTCTGTCTCTTTTCCAAAAATTAGCACCCCCACCACTACCTCTTTCCCAGAAGACATTCCTCATTTCTCTTCAGCATGTTCCCTGTTACCTACTCCTTAGTTCTCTAAAGGTTTTTAAGTTGCCAGACCACCACCCCAAGCTAGAGAAGGCATCCAGGGTGCAACTGAGAAGCTGTCAAAAACAGCTACTGGCCCATCCCTCTTCTTGTTATTTTTAAAATCAGTTGAGTCTGTAAAGCAGGTGAAGGGGCTGGAGTAAACTGAGAAGGGGGTGGAAACAAAAATTGAATTAGACAGAAGCGCCAAATCCTCTAAATACTCAGCAGTTGGCTGTAATTGCATGGGAAGGAAGTATCATCTACATCTCTAGCTTACATTGAACAGCAAGGCCTCTCTACTCCATAGAGCCTAACCCAGCCTAAGTCCCTCAAGACTCATGGAATAATTCCCATGGTATACCTGAAACTAAGATAATTCAGAATTCTCCCTCTTTTTGGCAGGTACTATCTTGGAATTCCTTGTCATACAAGAAGTGTAGATTTGAATTCAACTCCTAGGGAGTGATCACCAAATCACCTTAGCATGATGAAGAGTCTCCTACAACCTTGAAGCTCAATAATTTGCTAGCACCTGCACAGGGATACTGTTCCCCAAACATGCTGCAAGTTTAAGAGATAGGAATGAAAACCAGGGTGATTGGGACAAAACAGCATCTTCTCTGGGTCCCATCTGGCCTTCAAAACTCTTAATGATTATTTGGATTTATAGGACCTCTTTCATCTGAGGGGACTCAGAAAATTCACTTATATCTCAGAGAAATGCTATGAGGTAGAATAGAAAAAAAAAAAATGAAGCATGAAAAAAAAGAAAGTAGGATATAGAAAAGTGGGGAAAATGCTCCCATTTGGAGACAAAGACCTTGATTCAAATCTCTAAGCATGATTTTATAGACTTGACAATTTCTAAGGTTCCTAGGGACGATTATTTTATGTTCCTACAAAGAAGGCAAAAAGAAATTTTTTGGCTTTAAAATGGCCCGGGAGTTCTTAATTCCTAGCCTTGTACAAATTCAAGGTTTTGCCACTGAATGGGAGAATTAGTTTAGGAAAAAAGTTTCTTTGCACTGGCACATCTTTGTTTTAAGAATAATAATTAAGAATAAAAGAGGGAAAAAGTAATATCTCCACTACACAGCAATATTAATTAGTGAACAGACATCCACTACCATCCTGTACCACTTTAAAATAGGAAGATAATTCCAAAGGTAAGCTCCAATCCAAGTAGCCTTCTCTTACTTACACATAGAGAATTAAATCACAAGGTCAATATCATACACCCAAAATACTGGTTCTTCTTAGCCCTTTGCTCTACCCAATGGGTAACTATGGTCTGAATGAGGACTATTTTAAAATCCAAGAGTGGAAACTCAGAACTCCATATTTTAAAAGGGAAGTCACCTCCATTCTTTTAGACCCTTTACCCCTGGGGAAGAAAGAGGAAGGAAACAAAGGAATGTCCCTATGAAAGCAATTAACCACTACTAAGTTAAAGTACAAAGCTAAAACATACTGGACTGAAGGGCTTAGTTTTGGTTTCAGCCTTGATGATAATGCTAAGTAATATCTCCCTCATTAAGCCTGTTTCCCCTTATGTTAAATGAGAGAGCTGGATAAAATATAGACGGTCCTTTCCAACTCAAACATTCTCTGGTCTATGTATGCTCCCCCTTACAATTCTGATAATCTATCATTTCAGTTACCCAGAATTAGACCAAGAAGTACAATCTAGCAGATCACTCTAAAAGGTTATGCTTTCAAACCACAAGGCCCCAAACTCCCACAAGTCCAAAAGAAGGCAGTATGGTGTTGTGGAAAAATTGCTGTGATTGGCAAAGTCACTTAACCTGAGCTAGTTTCCTCATTTGTAAAATTATTTTGGATTAGATCTCCACTAAATCTGAGATATCAAACGCACACACACCCACAATCTCAAGTGCTTTCTGAAAAAGATTTAAAAAAAAAAAAAAAAGTGGGAAAATAATTAACAAAATACATATACAGTAAGAATGTTACTTTTTAAAACGGCATTTGGCCATCAGGGATCCTTATGTACCCATTTGGTGGCCCCAATTTCTACTTGATTTTGATATCACTGCCCTCAAATGTAACTCTTAAATATAAATCAGTGAATTCAAAACATATTTAATTCTTCAGCAGGGTATCTCTAGGAAGATAAGAATTCCAGGAGCAGAGATTTCTGAGACCAAACCTCACTGGCACCAACAATAATGGTGTCAACAGCAAACTTTTGATAAATTTTTATTAAAAAATGAGAATGAAATAAAATCCAAAAACATTTTCCAGACCAAAGTCATAACACAAAGCAAGAAAGACATTTTGGCTCTTAAGACCTCAGGCTTGCTGAACCAGGCCTCCAAATTCCTTTTCCCTACTCCACCTATTATTAATGCCACATCTTTGACTCTATGTCCCTAGAACTTTGGCTCAGCCAGGCATGGTCCACAATATTCCCCAAAACAAATTCAGAGCAGAAAGCAGTACCTGTACTCATTTCCAGAAGACTCTTGTGTGTGTGTGTGTGTCTGTCTGTCTGTCTGTCTCACTTTGACAACCTAGTGTTTAGCAAGACCAACAGGACTCTGTGCTTCAGGGCTTCTCTTCTGAAGAAAGGGTACATTATAATTAGATCAATTAATTCTGACTGGGACACACATAAAGCACTGAAAGTGTTCTAGAATCCCTGCCTGACCAGAGAACACAGACTACACTGAAAGTCAGAAGAGACCATAGAACTCTCTTGCCTGGCACATATCAAGTTCAGGCTAGGAACTTGAGGTACAAACAGCCCCCAAACCATTTCAGTCAGGATAAATAGGCCCTTTTCATGCATAGGAAGTATTTAACAAGTTGGAATTACTGGGTTTCTTGAGGACATCCTTGGTTGATTACCCCAAAAAGCTACTGTAACTTTGCCTAGCTTCCCACTTAATAAACTGGAAAGCTCATTTTAATTCCTACCAAACTAGTCACAATCCTTACTGGTTGTGGAGATAGGGCTTTCCCCAACAAGGCATTCTGGAACAGAGAATGTTAATGTTGGTCCAAACCTGAGTCCACTGATCCCAGGTCAGAGGAAAGGCAATTTCATGATGGGATGAATAGCAGGTTTTATCTCTGAAGCAGAGGGAATCCTGCCAGGATTGGAATCTTTCACCAAATGCCTGATTGAAAATGACTAGGAAACTTAGCAAATGGCTCAACAAGTAGCAGAACCACCGTTGAAAAGTCATAGCAAAAAGGGTCCCAAATAGCCTCATGGAAGTTGTTATTTCCTTAATTCTTGAAGGACAGAGATGTAGATCAGGGTTCTCTTTCTCTTGTTCATTAAGCTCATAAAAACAACTCTCTCCCCCATAGACTCAATTTCATTTAGGGTACACATCTGCAGCTAACCAAATACTCGCAATCTCTCCAAATGCTAGGGCCTCAGAAACCCAGCTTTCCACAGAGGCTCAGTCCTATGTTACAACAGGGCAGGCTGCTACTGTGGGACCAGTGGCCACCCCCATCTTCCCACTGTTGACATCTAACTACAAACTTCACATCTCCTCTTGGCTACCAAACCAAGTCTTGCTTTTAGCACCAGAAAGGTTGCTATTCTAATTATGCTAATTGGCTCCTAGCACCAAAGGCACATATATACCACTTTCTTCATTCCAATAACAGTCTTCCCTTTTGGATATGGGAATCCCTGCCCAACTCTCTGGTACTTTCCAGGTCCCTTTCTAAGAGCCTCAGGAAAGTGAGGCAATCTCCATTTGACTTCCTACCACAAGGCACCATCTTTTAAAATTATCAACAATTAGATCCAATCTTTCTTGAGCAGCAAGATAACTGTATAAATATGTGTGTGTATATATATCTCTATATATTGCATTTAACATATACTTTAACATATTTAAACATGTATTGGACTACTCTCTAGGGGAGAGGGTGGAGGAAAAGAGGGGAAAATTTGAACAGAAGATTTTGTAAGACTCAATGTTGAAAAACTACCCATGCATATGTTTTGTATATAAAAAGCTCTAATAAAAAAAATTAATGAAACAAAATTATCATCCTTCTACATTCTTTCATTTGAGTCTATCAACAATCTTTCCAGGTAGATATTAAAGCTATTATTATTGTCCTTGTACTACCGAGGAAGAAACAGGCTCAGGGAGGAAAGGTTACCTATCCAGGTATCAGAAATAGTATTTGAACCCAGACCTTCTGGATTCCATGACAAATTCTCTATCCATACAAAATACTATCCTCTCCAAAGGTGTTTTCCATGCTGCTTCCCAAAATTCTATGGCCTAGGGACTCTGAGACATACATGATACAGGTTTCTTTATAGAAAAGACTTTTGAGATCCTGTAAGCTTTCCTGTCTCCAAAATGACCAGAGATCACTCTTCTGGCACAGAGAGAAGCAATGCATATATGACACAACAGATAAAACTTCCTATGTCTCTTGGGCTCTTTAAATTTCATAGTTAGGAACAGAGGACCAAGACCTAGGGAGAAAGAGAAGACTAAAATTTGCTCTCAAAAAACACAACCTCTGAGCGCCCATGGCAGAAAGTGAGAACTTATGAGCCCTAGGGTCTTAGTAATGAACTGAAAATTGGGTTTTTTAGAGTTGATCCCTAAAGAACCCCTAACACAAATCTAAGAACAAGACAGTAAAGGGCTAAAAATAGAACAATTCTGGTAATGGGACAGTTCTTAAAAAAAAAAAAAAAAAAAAAAAGGCTCAAGAAATCCTACTACTTATTAGCTGAGTATGAGTAAATCACTTTTCTCTTCTAGGTCTGTTTCACCATCTCTAAAATGATTGGTTTGAACACAATGAGTTTGAACTTGTAAGAACCCTGATGAGCATCTTCTCTGAAAAAGGAAGTGGATTATTTAGAAGTAATTTCTGTGCTCTAATGAGAGATTTGGACTTGCTCTCAAAATCTAGTTCTATGTACTACACTTGTCCATTCAATCTGCCCCACTGTTAATTGTCAGATTCCATAAACACTGATTTTGAGGTTAAAAAACAAAAAAGATTTAAATAATCGAACATCCTTAAAATTACTTACCTGGCTTTGAGAAGAACACAAAATCATATTCTCCAAATTGGCAGGGATATTAGCAGGCCAGAATCCAACTCTTTCATTTTACAGGTTAGGAGAAGACAAAGATTCAAAGATATGACTATGACTTGTCCAAGGTGTTACAGGCAATAGATAACAGAGCTGGGAAGTAGAACCAGATTCCAATCCCATCCACAGCTTTTTTCATTATAACCTTTGCAACTCAGATTCAGAGGTTCATATTCCCCTGCACCTTGCCTCTCTGATGCTCCCTTCCTGATATACTCCAGACTGTCCAGAAGATCCAAAAGCCTCAGCTGCTTTTCAGGGCCTATACCTTATACAATGCAGCAACTCTTTTTTTTTGAATCTGTTCCCAGAGATTAAAAATGTGACACTAAAGAACAGCTACAATAAAATGTTTACTCCTACCTAAAATATTACAAATGTATCTTGTGAGAGGTAGGAATAAAAGAAAAAAAGGGAAAAGCTGACAAACTTACTTCTAGTGATTACAATCCAATATCATAGTTTAAATACTGGTAATCCCAACTAGTGCCACTCCCAAACCCCAAAAACAACTAAGAACCCTTTGGAGTACAGATTCACTGATTTAGTCAAAATGTACACATGTTAAAAACATCAGCCAAAAGTTTCCTACAACTAGATTGAATCTATAATGAAATGTCACAGTCCTAGTTCTATTCTAATATAACTTTCCTAACCCCCAACTTCAAAACTACATCTAACTAAACACTCTTCATAGATTAGAAAGTAGCAAATTACAGATTTTTAGAATTGTTAAGAGATGTTATCAGGTTAGACCAGCTTCTTCAATTCAAATGTTATATTCAGTACCTACCATGTGCAGAGTAGGTATTCTACATTGGGGGAGATTCAAAGATTAATTAGATAAATAAGAATTCAAAACAATTATGAGAGCACAGTGCTACCTGGATGAGCAGGAGAAGGATGAGAGAAAGCTTCTTACCCCCCCTTTCTCAAAGGTTTCATTTTTGCTTTTTTTTTTTTAATTAAGTACCCATCATTTCCTAATGTTTCTCTTGAAACAAATAAGTACAAATCAAAACAAGAACAATGAATATGACTGAAAATGTATGTTTCCTTCATTCCATACCTGAAGTCTATCATCTCTTTGTCAAAAGGCAGGAGGCTTGCTTGTCTCACCAATCAATCCTCTGAAG